>NC_044032.1:352682625-352884522 GCF_901765095.1 Microcaecilia unicolor
ATAGCCTCAGTAAAAGTGTCTGTGCCGGACGACTTGCCGGTCGGGGGTAGGTTGATATTTTTTCACCAAAGGTGGCCTCTCATAACCTCCGACCGGTGGGTTCTTCAAATAGTCCGGTCAGGATACACCCTCAATCTGGAATCCAAACCTCCAAATTGTCCACCGGGAGCTCATTCTTACAGTTCCCAGCACAAACAGGTACTTGCAGAGGAACTCTCCGCCCTTCTGAAGGCCCAAGCAGTCGAGCCCGTTCCACCAGGAGAAAAAGGGCTGGGATTCTATGCCAGGTACTTCCTTGTGCAAAGAAAACAGGGGGGATGCGTCCCATCCTAGACCTAAGGGCCCTAAACAAATTTCTTGTCCGAGAAAAGTTCAGGATGGTTTCCCTAGGCACCCTTCTTTCCATGATTCAGGAAAACGATTGGCTCTGCTCTCTGGATTGAAGGATGCTTACACACACATCTTGATACTTCCCGCTCACAGGAAGTATCTTCTATTTCGGCTGAGAACACAGCACTTTCAGTACCGTGTACTGCCTTTTGGCCTGGCGTCTGCGCCCAGAGTGTTTACCAAATGCCTAGCTGTAGTTGCAGCGTCGCTACGCACACTGAGAGTGCATGTGTTTTATTATCTCAACGATTGGCTGGTGAAGAGTACCTCGAAGGAGGGTGCTCTGGAGTCCATATGAATGACTGTTCGGGTGCTAGAGCTACTGGGATTCGTCATAAATTATCCCAAGTCCCATCTCACCCCAGTCCAAAAATTGGAATTCATTGAAGCCCCATTGAACACTCAGACAGCTCGAGCTTATCTTCCCGAGGCAAGGGCAGACAACCTTCTGTCCCTGGTGTCCATGGTTCGAGCATCTCAGCAGGTCACAGCTCGGCAGATGTTGAGACTTCTGGGGCACATGGCCTCCACAGTTCATGTCACGCCCATGGCACGTCTACATATGAGATCAGCTCAATGGACCCTAGCTTCCACCGGCTTTCGGAATTCTCTGCACTGGTGGACGATTCGATCCAATTTGACAATGGGACGACCATTCCAAGTTCCTCAGCCACGAAAAGTGCTGACAACGGATGCATCTCTCCTGGGGTGGGGAGCTCATGTAGATGGGCTCCACACTCAAGGAGCCTGGTCCTTTCAGGAAAAAGGTCTGCAGATCAACCTCCTGGAATTAAGAGCGATCTAGAATGTTCTAAAGGCTTTCGGAGATCAGCTGTCCAACCAAATCATTTTAATTCAGACAGACAATCAGGTTGCCATGTATTACACCAACAAGCAGGGGGGCACCGGATCTCGCCCTGTGTGTCAGGAAGCCGTCCAGATGTGGCTTTGGGCTCGCCGTCACGGCATGTTTCTCCAAGCCACTTATCTGGCAGGCGTAAACAACAGTCTGGCCGACAGGTTGAGCAGGATAATGCAACCTCATGAGTGTCTTTGAACATGGGCGTAGGCCGCAAGATCTTCCTAGCGTGGGGCACCCCCTCGGTGGATCTTTTTGCCACTCAAATCAATCACAAAGTCCCTCAGTTCTGTTCCAGGCTTCAGGCCCATGACAGACTAACGTCAGATGCCTTTCTCCTGCATTGGGGGACAGGCCTTCTGTATGCATATCCTCCCATACCTCTAGTAGGGAAGACTTTGCTGAAACTCAAGCAAGACTGCGGAACCATGATCCTGATTGCACCCTTCTGGCCACGCCAGATTTGGTTCCCTCTTCTAGAGTTGTCCTCCGAAGAACCGTGGAGATTGGACTCTTTTCCAGCCCTCACCACTCAAAACGAGGGGTCGTTTCTACATCCCAACCTCCAGTCTCTGGCTCTTACGGCCTGGATGTTGAGAGCTTAGAATTCGCCTCCTTGGGTCTTTCAGAGGGTGTCATCCTGAGTCTTGCTTGCTTCCAGGAAAGATTCCACGAAGAGGTGTTACTCTTTCAAATGGAGGTTTGCCGTCTGGTGTGACAGCAAGGCCCTAGATCCTCTTGCTTGTCCTACATAGACCCTGCTTGAATACCTTTTACACTTGTCAGAGCCTGGTCTCAAGACCAGCTCCGTAAGAGTTCACCTTAGTGCGATAAGTGCTTATCATCGCCGTGTAGAGGGTAGGCCTATCTCTGGACAGCCTTTAGTTGTATGCTTCATGAGAGGTTTGCTTTTGTCAAAGCCCCCTGTCAAACCTCCACCAGTGTCATGGGATCTCAACATTGTTCTCACCCAGTTGATGAAAGCTCCTTTTGAGACACTGAATTCCTGCCATCTGAAGTACTTGACCTGGAAGGTCGTTTTCTTGGTGGCTGTTACTTCAACTCATAGAGTCAGTGAGCTTCAGGCCTTGGTAGTGCATGCACCTTATATTAAGTTCCATCACAACACAGTAGTCCTCTGCACGCACCCTGAGTTCCATCTGAACCAGTCAATTGTCTTGCCAACATTCTTTCCCCATCCTCATACCCGCCCTGACGAAAGCAGTTTGCACACCTTGGATTGCATGAGAGCATTGGCCTTTTACGTGGAGCAGACAAAGCCCTTTAGACAGTCCGTCCAGTTGTTTGCTTCTTTTAATCCTAACAGGAGGGGAGTTGCCATTGGAAAACACACAATCTCCAATTGGCTAGCAGATTGTATATCCTTCACTTACGCCCAAGCTGGGCTGACTCTGGAGGGTCATGTCACGCCTCACAATGTTAGAGCCATGGTTGCGTCAGTGGCTCAAAGTCAGCCTCCACTGAGGAGATTTGCAAGGCTGCAACGTGGTCATCAGTCCACACATTCACATCTCACTACTGCCTCCAGCAGGATACCCGACGCAACAGTTGGTTTGGGCAGTCGGTGCTGCGGAATCTGTTCGGGGTTTAGAATCCAACTCCATCCCCCTAGATCCATTTTTGTTCTGTTCCAGGCTGCACTCTCAGTAGGTTGTTTATGGTTTTAGGTCAATCTATGTTATGTCCTCACCTTTGCAAGGCCCAATTGACCAATGTTCATTGTTTGGAGTGAGCCTGGGTGCTAGGGATACCCCACATGTGAGAACAAGCAGCCTGCTTGTCCTCGGAGAAAGCAGATACAAACCTGTAGCAGGTATTCTCCAAGGACAGCAGGCTGATTGTTCTCACAAACCCGCCCACCTCCCCTTTGGAGTCATTATTTGCTTTTTTATTTAAAAATGCCGGTTCCCAGGCCAACGCGGACGTCGACCCATATGTGAGAGCAATCAGCATGCCTTCCTCGGAGAATACCTGCTACAGGTATGTATCTTCGCTACTGCCAAAAACAATTTGTGGGTGTGGGGGGGGGGGGGGGCATCCTCCTGCCTATTTGCAGAGTGTGTGTGTGTGGGGGGGGGGGGTGTTCCCCTCAGTTACCTAAGGAGCACATTTAATGTTAATTATTAAAAACAAAATTATTTCAAATCATAATTTTGAATTATTATTCAAACAGTGCAATACCATTACAGCTGTCCTCTCAAACTACCTCCAAACTCTGATCCAATTTATTTTTAAAGGGTAAATAGAAAGCCCTGGTGATTGGGGGAATAGTTTCTGGAGGATCCCCAAGTACTTCTCTATAGTAGTGTCTTAACTCATCCAAAGGATGAACTAATCACTCTTAGGAAACTTCAAGATCTGTAAAATTCAATTTTTTAGTAAAATTTTCAAATGTCTTGTCCTGAGGGAGGAAAGCAAGCTCGTTCATATACATAGCAGTCAGTTTGCAGAAAAAGCACAGTATGAGAGTAGGAGTTTACAAGGGGGGTTGGAGGGAGGAAAAGCTCTGAGCAAGCCAGTTACAACACTTGCGACGTTCTCCTCTACCGGCTGCAATTGTCTGGTCACTGCAGAGGGAGGAAAGCAAGCTAAGGCGAAAGGGAAAGTGAGGCAGCACTTGCGATGATCTCCTCTGCCGGAACCAGGAAGACTGCATGTCACAGTCGGCATGACGCAAGGTGGCTGAACAATCTGGAGTCAGTGAGTGAACACCAACGCTGCGTAAGCGATGCTCCTGGTTTCTGAGCGATCGCTCACATGCTCAGCTTAGAGGGAACACTAGTAAAGACTTGTCAATCTTTGGTTTCTTCAGCATTTCCCTTTATTGTTGCCCTGTTTATTGGCAATAGCTGCCACATTATACACTGAGAGGGGCATTTTTAATATAACATCTAAATCTGACTTTGGACGTTGTGTGCAAGATGTCCAAAAATCCACTACTGAACATGGCCATTTTCAAAACAGAAAAAATCTTTTTTGTTTCGAAAATGGCCATTAGCTAGTGTTGTGCTCAATGCAAAAAAAAAAAAAAAAAAACCTCCCAAGTGAAAAATCATTAGGATGTAGGAGCAGCCAGCATTCTTAGTAAATACAGACAACCCAGCAGGCAGTGGAGCACCCTAGGGGGCGCTGTAGTGGGCATCACATAAAAGGTCCCAGATACACAACTCACTGTTACCCCCTTACATTGTATGGGGAGCCCTCCAAAAACTTACTGTACACCACTACAATAGTCCTTGTGGCTACAGGTGTCATCTATATGTGGATACAGTGGGTTAAATAGGCTCACACATTCCACAAGTGTAACAGAGTGAATTATGGGCCTTGGTCCCCTTTTCTACAGTGAACTGCACCCACCACTAGACTCCTCCGGGGACCTGCTTGCTGCTCTAATAGGACTGGCCATAACATCTGATGCTGTCATAGAGCCTGATATGTACTGTTTCTTTCACATCTTTAGGGGTGGGAGGGAGTCATGACTTAATCCCTCCAGTGGTCATCTGGTCATTTAGGGCACCTTTTCTTGACTTAGTCTTGATAAAAACACATCTAGACCAAAACATTTAAATTGTAGCCCTGGACATTTTGGTTTTGTTCCAGTGCTGATGATTTGCTTTATGATGTAATGTCTGTACTATGTTATTTTATTATGCAAGTAAATTTGTTCTACGCTTAGGATGCTATGATAATGCGGGCTACAAATACATTTTATTATAGCAGAAAAACATCCAAGTTATGGGAATGCCCCCTTGTGATTTAAACATACCACAGCTAGAGTCTTAAAATATGTTTTGCAAATAAAACGTTCAAATGCAGCTGTTTGGATGTTTTTTTCTGTTTTGAAAATGATCCCCTGACGGTACTAACAAGTCTAAATTCAGAACCTCTTATGTATTTTGACAGATGTCCTATTCATTTGAACTTGTTCCTTTTTGCACCACACAGCAATCTTGTACTAAACATAATAGCAGACCTGTTAAGCAGAGGGGTTTCTGACACTATGCTTTTGGAAGAATCCTTCGATTTTATAATTTTTCTTTCAACCTCTAGGCTATTATTTTCAGATACCAAGACTACAACCAGAAAAGAGCAATGAAAATAATGCTTGCTCTGATTTTTACAACATTCTTTATTTCTGCTATTAAACATTCATACAGTACTTTTCAGACATACAGAAGAGAAAGTCTATGTGCAGCTGAAGAACTGTGGTCAGGCTGCAAGGGCAGCATTTTATATTGTAATATTTCCAAGAAATGTAAGAATAAGCATGTAACCCCACCCCCCCCCCTTTTTTTTTTTTAAATATATATGTTAGGGATTGCTCATGCTGAAGAATAAGAGGCTCATAGCAAGAAGCACCAACAGCAGAGGCTTAGAAAACAGGTTTTAGGAATGGTACTCATACTCCTTAAACAGAATTTAATAGTAGTCCGTAGTCCAAGATTATCAGATTTAAAAAAAGTCACCTGCATGGAGCAGCTAGTACAACACTAAACAAAGACACAACAAAAGTAATCCTCATGGCTCTGCACCAACTGGCAGGTACAACTCTAGCCACCTTCTTGGGTAGACTAGATGGACTATGCTACTATTAATCTGCCATCTGTTACAATGTTAATTTGTTCATAATTAGACATGTTTAGTGATAAGGTAAAAATAAATAGTAGCATATCAGAAAAAAGGACGAGAACATAGCAGAACCAGAATCAGTGAAGCCCACATTCTCCAATACCCAACAATTCTGCCCTGCAATGGTAAAAAGAAGCAAGTGCCTCTCATTATTACATGTCTGACCTAATAGACTTACCAGCAAGAAATAACAAAAGTTCATCACGTACTTTCTTAAACCTCCACTATCCCAACTGTAGAGGACTTAAGTACAAATATATACACGCATCTAGCTTCTCCTATATCTGCACGCAACTATGGAATGAATTACCAAATACCATAAAAATTTTCCTCAGAAATATTTCCTTAATTATTACTTCGAAAGGAGTGAAGCCTGTGAAAACTGGGATTGCTTTAATCAGTGGGATTTGAATTAGAGACTTAAGTATATGTATTGTTAAATAATTTCTGATTTTTAAAAAAGAGAGAATGTAATCAGATGTATTATTTCTAACTAAAATCTGGACAATAAGTATGTTCTCAATGAAATGAATTGACTATACACCGTATTTGGTCTTGAAGAAGCCAACCAGATGATCAATGTGGAATAATGAAGTAGATGAGTAATATCTGGGGATAATCAGGTTAATACCATGTTTTCTTTTTTTTTTTTCTGTTTACTGTTTAATTGATCTCCTTGTCTTATCTCACTCACCCTATTTTTCTTCACTTTGTGGTCTAAGAAAGATTGTATATAATCCATATATCTAGTTGGGATTGTTTTCTTCTTATCTTGTATTAATGTGCAGTCATCTCTGTATTACTGTTTGCAAGTGACCCTTGTAAAATGAAAAATTATAAATGATTTACCATAAAAATAACGCACGATTTGATAACCTTCCAGAAACTACTAAAGACTAACTTGTTCAAAGAGACTTATAAAAAGGATCCTCCATAATGAATTAACTCTTAAACCACACCAGATCTAACTTTATTGAACTCTTCTAATTTGATTACTTTAATCGCATTCTCATTATTGAACATTATTTCTTGCCCTGTTCTCATCTATGCTATGAATTATCTATTTATCTACTTCTAGTTTTTACCTAATTTTCTTATGCACCTTATTTGTAATACAATCTGAACTTCTTACTCTGTTAAAGTGATTGCCATTGCAACATGTGAGCCACACTGAGCCTGCAAATAGGTGGGAAAATGTGGGATACAAATGCAGCAAATAAATAAAATAAGCACTTGCTTCTTTTTGCCATTGCAGGCCAGAATTACCATAAGCACTTCTTTAAAAAGGACCAATATATAGAAGTCCAGAGACAATCCAAGATTAAGCTTCTTGCACAGTCACTACTAATACTACTAATAGCATTTATATAGCGCTACCAGACGCACGCAGCGCTGAACACTGCATTGAGAGTTAGGGTTCCCACTATCCACTCTGAAGTACTGTCTCCTCTATTCTAGGGAAACTGGAAAAAAAGGTCCTTGTGTTCCCCTTCCAGTACAAAAATCACTTCAATAGCTTTTTCATGATCTATGTTACTATACCAGACTGCTATCCCTAAAACATAAGGACTCTGCTTTTTGGATGCTGCTCTGCCAAGTTTCCTCTTGATTTACGCCATAAACAGGAGAGAGACTCTCTCCCCAGCTGGAAGGAAGACGCTCCAATCTTCCCTTCCTATGCCTTATCCATGAACACAGCCTTCTTAACTATTTTATTTATTTATTTACTGCATTTGCAGGCTCAATATGGCTTACATTATGCCGCCATGACAATCGTCATTAGCGAAATAAGAAGAACAGAGTATTATTTCGATTAAGGTAAATGGAATTCATGAGAATTAGAAATAAAGAAATAATTAATACATTACAAGACATGTAAAGAGTAAAAATGACAATATAATTAATCAGTTTAAGGAACTCAGTGTTGATTAGTTTGTGTTTTTTAAGGTCATAGTATTTTTATTAAATTTAAAAATAGAATAACAGAAGACAATTCAGTGTAACAGTACAACAGCATACAAATTGCAAAAATCATGTAAAGGACAGAAAAGAGAAAGAGTGAAGAGGAAAAAAAGAAAAAAGAAAATCACTTATCAAGCATCTCTAAAGTAGGACACTTCTCCTTATAAGTGATATAGTTCTAATATAGATGTGAAATGATTTTTTTATGAAGAACTCTTATTATAGGTCTTGCTTCCTGGGGTCCATAACCTACTACTACTATAAATCATTTCTATAGCGCTACCAATCATACGCAGCGCTTCACATCATCAGGTCTTGATACTCAGGACTCATTGGCTCTTCTTTCTATAATCTTATCCACTCGAGAAATGAGCAACCCTTCCCTCAAAACATAAAACAGCCTATAAAATCTCCATGCTCAGAAAGTTCCCTTTTGGGGATCCTGCTAGTGCTTGTGGCCATAGTCAGAGATAGGATGCTGGACTCAGTGGACCTTGGTCTGATCCAGTGTGGCATCTCTTATATTCATATGCGTTATTTTCCCCCACACAAAAGACACAAAAAACAATGAAGAATCTCCATACTCTCTGAGAAAGACAACATTCTTTTTCTGTAGCCTAATACCATAAAGTAATACTGCAATAGTAGTTGAGGATGTAAGGAAACATATGAAGCAGTGTTTACTGCCTAGGGCCCTGGACAATGCATCATCTATATGATAAAAATTAATACACTTCAAGCTGCATATTACTCATGAGGCTTCTTCTCAAAAAAGACAAAAGATTTCGGACAATAAACCTTGGTGAATAGATTTCATGAAGTCCAAGCAAGAGACAAACGCAAAGATACCAATATGCCTGTGTGGTAAAGGAAAGAGTTTGTAACTTGTAAACATTTGTTATCACTGTCCTATACAAGCAAACCATATGTTGGTACCTCACTACATTATAGTCCTCTCAAGAACAGAATACAGCACATAATATAACATATAAACCACTCTGATTCTAACCAAAGAAAGGCAGTATATCAAATCCCATCCCCTTTTACAACGTCCAGTATACAGAACATACATTTCCTCTTCTAGTACAACCCTTGAATTAGAGAGAAATACACTTAATAAATTTCCTGTCCAGTTTGGTGGTTAAATCACCTTAAAATACACTGATTCTGTGTTAAGAGTATGAATTACTCATCTCCACTGTTAATATGTTTCAGTATTGATTTGTTATATTATTCTTGTATATTTGCAAATTCAATAAATTTAAATGAACGAAAAAAAAAAGTACAAATTATTCGTGGCTTATGGTAAGACGTTAAGAAGGTGACTAGCCATTAGAATTTAGCCAGCTGAATCCTTTTGTTCCTTGGAAAGGCTGAAGAGGAAGAATAGGCAAATCCCTCCAGTAAAAAACCTTCCGCTAAGAAATACACTAAAAAGGACTCAAATAGGTTGCATTAGAATATTTAATTCACAAGAAAAAAAGACACAGTTTTATACTTTTTATTCTTTCAAACCAAAACGTGTTACATGGTGTGCACATCCAGAGATGTCTGGTTCAAAGCCTACTGCTGATCCTTGTGATTTTGGGCAAGTCACTTAACCTTCCATTGCCTGAGGTACAGACTTTGATTGTGAGCCCTCCAGGGAAAAAGAAATGCCCAGTGAATGTATGTTGAGCTACTTCTGAAAAGGTGTGAGCAAATCCTAAACCAATAAATAAAGAATATCCATGGGCAATATAACTATAAAACAATTCAATGGAAGGGAACCAAAATTACACATTGGGGGGGGGGGGGGGGGGGGGGGAGGAACAGATGAAGACACACGGTGAATAAAAAAAAAAAGTGTCAGACCACAGCTTCCAGAAAAAAAAAAATATTCGCACGACCGCTGATTTTTTTTTATAGGCGAAGCTGTTGCAGCCTGCGCAATCGCCGCAATGTATATTTTGATAGAGCGAAACATAGTAGTTAGAAAATGTCTACTTTTAAACTGCTTCACGCCTATCATCAATTCACTCGGTCACAAACGAAGACAGAACCGATACACAAGAAAATAGCTACTCCCCCCCCCCTCTTCCAGTCATCCAGTCAGTCCATCCATTCGCACAACAGCCTCTGTCACACACGACCTCCCTCAGCCTACAAAAGTACTAGCCATCAAGGAGCATGCGCAGTAGCACTACAGTAGCGGAACCGGAAACAACTGTCTGTTTGACGTCCCGAGTTGCTGCGCAAGCATACTAGGATGACTGCAGAAGTGGTTGCAGGCTGTGACGTCTCCTGTGGATGCGCGTGCGCGGAACAGTGCCGTATACGCCCCATGCACTGCTTCTCTCTGGTGGTGGTAGTTGCGGGAGAAAAGGTGGGCAGTAGTGGTGAAAGAAGAGGGACCTTAATTTGTGGGGTGGCACTGGGAGTTTGGTAACGCTGCTGTATACTTACATTCATGAATTAATTGGGTAGCCTTAGTTTTGCAAGCTCAGCGTCGGGGTGCAGGTATACGAGTGGTGCCAACTCTGCTTAGTAGCCTTTCTGGACAGCGCGTCTGCTGAGCGGCAGAAAAGTTGGTCGAGCCAGGAGTTGGGTGGTTTGCACCCTGCTGACGCTTGTGCTTTCAGTACAGTGGTTTTACTTAGTTGCGTATAATTTCCCCTAGTAAATATTAGGACCCTGCTTAGTGAGTTTTAGCTTTGGAAAAATCTACACCTAAAGCACCCCGCTAAACAGCGTATTCATTAGAGATTTGGATTCAGTAGTTCATGGCGACTTGGGTTTCAGTATCTGAATGTCTTTTCTTGTTTTCCAAGTGTTTACAATCAGAGTTTCTACCAGAGGTAAAGAGGATTAAGTGATTTGTTCAGCTTCACAATGAGCATCAGTAAGACTTTGAGTCCTGGCTTTCTTGGTTCTTACTACCTACTATACCTTGGATAAACAATATACTTTTTAATTTTGTATAATGCAATTATAAAGTGTTTGGTTCCTGGTTCTTAGCCTGGTGCTCTATCCATAAGGCTACTCATCCATGTTCAAATCAGCACTGTAGGAAATTACTGTTTATGTAATAAACCATACCCTAGGTAGCATAAGGGACTGGGCCCAGCCAATATTTTATACAACTCAGAATCAGCAGTTAGGGAACTTATGGGTAGGGCCAGATATTTGTTTAGTTTGATCCCTTCAACTAAGTATGTGTTTTGCTGCTCTGAACCATGCTAGGTGTTTGCTCATCTCCCATAATGCATAATTTTAATGCCACCCTGGAGGTGATACATTTTGAAAGGGTTTGCCTGATGTGTGATGGAGAGTGAGAGGCATGTGTGGATGCTTGGAGATGTGGTAGCCCTGACTCAGGGCTTGTGGTGGGTTGACTTTTTCTGAGTACAAGGAGATATATAGGAAGCTGCTGCTGTTGGGACCATGTTTGACCCCAGCTCTCCTGTTGCTAAAGAGACATTGCTAATGCATGGTGCTAGTACTGCTGCCCTCAAATATAAGCCATTCCACTCTCATTTACTTACATATAGGGTGTTTGTGAAACTCACACTTTTCATGGAAAGGCAGGCCAGCAGCTCCTCAGCTCATGTCTTCTGTATGTTGTTACTTTGTGCCACTTTGCCAGTAGGAAAGCTCTTTTCTAGTCCACCTTGTCTCTCTCCTCCACAGAACTTGTTCCCTGTTCTCCCCACCCCCCTCCAGGAGCAGCAGCAGCTCAGTGTACAGTATGCAACTAACATTAGAAATAGATGTGTGAGAGCAGGCATTGGGCAGCAGCAGGTCTTTTTTTTCATGTATCCCCATTATTTCCTTTGTGGAGGTTGAGGAAGGCAGGTACATGGGACTAATCTAACAAGAATCACATTTAAAATCTATGCTATTGATAAGTATTTTTTTTTTTTTTTTAGATTAGTGTAGATTTTTAACAGTGCAGATTTGCATATCATCTTATTACATCTTTTGGTAAGCTGATTGCCTAGCCGTTTCATTAAAATATCCATGTTAATATTTGAAAGTGGGTTTTTACCATTATTTTGTTATGTTAGCCTTTGAGAGGGTGGTAGATGCTGAGAATAGTCTATCGGCAGAGATGGGTGTGAGCAGAACGAAGAGAGAATTCAAGCATGTTTGGGACATATATAAAGTTCAAGGGTCAGAAAAGAGATCAGGTAGTGACTGTGATTACAAAAGAGTTGATTTGAAACGGTTGCTTAATTTTAACAGGTTAACTGCAACTGAATATCAGGCATTGAGGGCAGGGCAACTGTCTGGGTGTCACACTGCCATTTTTAAGTCAGTATGATAAGTAGTAGTAGTATGTGAGCTCAGAAACTGGGGCAGGGGTGCTGGATATTGTGTTAACAATAAGTTTGCAAACATGTATCAAGAATGTCCCTGTCCCATCCCATTTTTTTTTTTTTGTAATGTACATCTCTGCGTTTAGTGGTGTGTGTGTGTGTGTGTATATATATATTTTAGCCAGATTGGGAGGAAGAGGTCATTTTAACCAGCTAAACTTGTGCAGCTAAAATTTGTTTTCAACAGCATAAGTCTTTTGAATATTGACCCCCCCCCCCCCCAATAAGCAGGGCAATTTGTCATGTTCTATCTGCTGACACGTATTTTGATGTTAGCACTATCTGCATGTATTTTTCATATGTTGAAACCACACACCTGAAGTTGCTACCAGCAGCGTTTTTGCCGGTAGCTCTTGCATGCAGGTGTATACTATTAAACTATAAAATATTTTTCGTGTGTCTTGCTATTACTTAAATATAGAATGGTTATAATGATTGTACTAACAGTTTCCTTAACTGCTACACATTTCAAACCGTGACACTAAGTGCTAGATGGCTGCATTAAGCACCATAAAATAAGAAAAGCCAGCTAGGTCAGACCAAGGTCCATCGAGCACAGGATACTGTCTCTGACAATGACCAGTCTGGGTCACATGTGAATAAAACTCAGATATTGTTTGTATCTAGATCAGACGGTTGTTTGCCCTGAACATCTGCAATTGGATTAGTGCAGTCCCTATAATTCAAATCGAATCAATTCTGTTATACAGCTAATATCCTCTTTCCATTAGAGACCATTGGTGTAATGCATGAGACCAAAAACATTATAGGAAAGGATAATGGATGATACTAGGAGGTAGAAGTCAATGGATTTTTCCATATCATCAAGCTGATCAATCCATAGACTGGTGGGTTGTGTCCATCTACCAGCAGGTGGAGATAGAGAGCAAACTTTTGCCTCCCTATATGTGGTCATGTGCTGCCGGAAACTCCTCAGTATGTTCTCTATCTCAGCAGGTGGTGGTCACACACAGCAGCAGCTCTGGCTAGGCCTCCAAGCCTAATCCTTAGGTTTTGTTGAGGCCTGGGGTTGAGGGCTCTTTTGAGCAAGTGCAAACCTGGTGGTGCCAGGTCCCTTCCTTTTCTCCCCCCTCCCGCTGGCTCCGTTTAAAAAAAAAAAAAAAAAAATTTTAAATGTCTTTAAAGGCGTTTATTTTGACGTTTATTTAAACGTTCATTGCAGCTACTCACTGGGACACCAGTTCGTTACAGCTCGGAGCGGCAAGCAGGTAATTTTACCTTTTTATAGCGGGCAGGGGGTTCCCCGATTCTTCTCCTCGTGGCATATGGCGTCGGAGGGCGAGGGCGCAAAGGGTCGCTCCCCGGATCGCTGGAGCGCTTCTAGAGGGGATGCGGGGGTTTTGCAGCCTGATTCGCCCTTGATGGGTGACAGTTTAGTGACCGATGAATGTCCCGGTCCTTCCTCCGGCGTGGCGGTTTTTCCCGCCATAAACGCCCATCCCCCGCTCCTCGCCTCCGCCATTTTGGCCGGCCACGCGGCTCGGACGGCTTCTTCGGGGGCCGCCCTTGAGGTTGGAGACATTAATGCCATGAACGCCCTTAATTTGGGCGACGGCACAAAACCGGCTAATGTTAAGAGCCGTTCTTCCCGTGCGGCTCCTTCGCGGAGTTTCGCGCCGGACGCCATTTTGGATGCGCAGCATGTCTCTCCCCCGCTATTTCGAGCGCCGGTTGAGAGTGCGTCTGGGGCTGTTGCCCAGGCTGCGGAAGTGCACAGTCTGGGGGGTTTCTCCCCCGAGTTTGTTTTGCTGCTGCATCAGGCCTTCCTCATGCACAACGCTGCCCCTGCTCCCTCGTCTGGTAAAGAGGTTGAGGTTCCCAGAGGCAAACGCCCTCGGGTTGATTCCCAGGCCTTGGAGGAATTTGTCTCCTCCGATGTAGATGAGGGCAGCGTGTCTGAGGTCTCCCAACGGTCCTTTGCGGATTCCTTGGAGGAGACGGATCCCCGCTCGGTTGGAGCGGATGACCCCTCTGCAGCGCGGCTTTTTAGCCCAGAGGATTTGCCCAACCTGTTGTTACAGGCCATGGACACTTTGAAGATTTCCTCTCCGGAGGACGTCTCTCCCTCAGCCCCTGTTGGCTCTGCCATTATGCTGGGGACGAAGCGCCCGCCTAGAACCTTCCACGTGCATGATGCCATGCACACCTTAATTTCGGCTCAATGGGATGCCCCAGAAGCGAGCCTTAAAGTGGCTAGGGCTATGTCCCGCCTCTATCCTTTGGCTGTGAGTGAGCGTGAGGCCTATCTGTGGCCTACCGTGGATTCTTTAATCACTGCGGTGACTAAGAAAACGGCGTTGCCGGTGGAAGGTGGCACGGCCCTAAAGGACACCCAAGACAGAAGATTGGAGGCGGCCTTAAGGTCGTCCTTTGAGGCGGCTGCTTTAAGTTTGCAGGCCTCAGTTTGCGGCTCCTATGTGGCCAGGGCGTGCCTGACTATGGTGCAGCGGGCTTCCCCCTCGGATCATTCCTTGAGGGCTGATTGGCCGGCCCTGGAATCGGGCTTAGCCTATTTGGCAGACTTGCTGTATGATGTCTTGAGAGCCTCAGCTAAAGGCATGGCTCAGACAGTCTCTGCGCGGCGGTGGCTTTGGCTGAAACATTGGTCTGCTGACCACGCCTCTAAATCCCGCCTGGCTAGATTGCCTTTTAAAGGCAAGCTGCTCTTTGGGGTCGAGCTGGACAAAATCGTGACCGATCTCGGCACGTCTAAGGGCAAGAAGTTACCAGAGGTCAGGGCTCGGGCTAGTGCTCGTCCCGGTACCTCCAGAGGACGGTTTCAGGAAGCCCGTCGGTACCGCCCGGGCAGGTCGGGTTCTTCTGCCCCCTCTTCCTTTAAGAGGAATTTCTCCCCCAAGCAGCATTCCTTTCGCAGAGACCGCCGTCCCGGAGGTGCTCCCTCCGGTAATCCCCCAGGGTCTCGTACCCAATGACGGGGTCTTGGTCCACGCCCCAGTGCAGATTGGAGGACGGCTGTCCTCGTTTCTGGGCGAGTGGACCACAATAACTTCAGACGCTTGGGTGCTGGAAGTCATCAGAGACGGCTACAAGCTAGAGTTCTGCCGACCCTTAAGAGACGGGTTTGTACTCTCTCCCTGCAAGTCTCCGGTCAAAGCTGTGGCAGTGCAGCAGACTTTGGACAATCTGATCCGCCTGGGTGCGGTCGTTCCGGTGCCAGAAAGTCAGCTTGGCAAGGGGCGTTACTCCATTTACTTTGTGGTACCAAAGAAAGGAGGTTCTGTCCGGCCTATCCTCGACCTCAAAGGGGTCAATCGGGCCTTGAAAGTGCGGCACTTTCGCATGGAGACTCTCCGCTCTGTTATAGCGGCAGTGAAGGCAGGGGAGTACCTGGCATCCTTGGACATCAAGGAAGCATACTTGCATATTCCCATCTGGCCTCCTCATCAACGCTTTCTGCGTTTTGCAGTCCTGGGCCGACACTTCCAGTTCAGAGCCCTCCCTTTCGGGTTGGCTACTGCTCCGCGGACCTTTTCCAAAGTAATGGTGGTCATAGCGGCCTTCCTGCGAAAGGAAGGAGTACAAGTCCATCCTTATCTGGACGACTGGTTGATCCGAGCCCCCTCTTATGCAGAGTGCGGCAAAGCTGTGGACCGGGTAGTTGCTCTTTTGAGCTCCCTGGGATGGATCATCAACTGGGAGAAGAGCCAGCTGCGCCCGACTCAGTCCCTGGAGTATCTGGGAGTTCGATTCGACACCCAAGTGGGCAGAGTGTTCCTGCCAGACAATCGGATTGTCAAACTTCAGGCTCAGGTGGACCAGTTCCTAGTAGCCTCTCCTCTTCGGGCTTGGGACTATGTGCAGCTGTTGGGCTCTATGACGGCCACGATGGAAGTAGTGCCCTGGGCCAGGGCTCATATGAGACCACTTCAACACTCTCTGCTGCAGCGCTGGACTCCGATGTCGGAGGATTATGCTGTGCGCCTTCCCTTGGATCCAGCAGTGCGCAAGGCGCTGAGCTGGTGGATACAGACAGACAAGTTGTCTGCGGGAATGCCTCTGGTGACCCCAGAGTGGATTGTCGTCACGACGGACGCCTCTGTCGGGCTGGGGAGCCCACTGTTTGGGAAGGACAGCGCAGGGGCTCTGGTCTCCTGCAGAGGCAAAGTGGTCTATCAACCTCCTGGAACTCAGAGCCATTCGGTTGGCGCTTTTGGAGTTCATCCCGGTACTGGTGTTGAAGCCTGTACGGGTCCTGTCGGACAATGCCACGGCTGTGGCCTATGTCAACCGCCAGGGAGGTACCAAGAGCGCCCCTCTAGCCAAGGAGGCTATGAGTCTATGCCAGTGGGCAGAAGCGAACCTGGAACAGCTGTCAGCGGCCCACATTGCCGGAGTCATGAATGTCAAGGCGGACTTTCTCAGTCGCCATACCTTGGAGCCCGGAGAGTGGCAGCTATCTGCTCAGGCGTTCTTGGACATCACGAAGCGCTGGGGCCAGCCGAGCCTAGATCTGATGGCGTCATCGGCCAATTGCCAAGTGCCGCGCTTTTTCAGCAGAGGACGGGACCCTCGATCCCTGGGAGTAGATGCTCTTCTCCAACAGTGGCCGACACAAGAGCTTCTCTATGTGTTCCCGCCCTGGCCCATGTTGGGCAGGGTGCTAGACCGGGTGGCAAAGCATCCCGGCAGGGTAATCCTGGTGGGTCCGGATTGGCCCAGACGTCCCTGGTATGCGGACTTGATCAGGCTCTCAGTCGACGATCCTCTGCGGCTGCCAGTGGAGCAGGGCCTGTTACATCAGGGTCCCGTGGTGATGGAGGATTCCTCCCCCTTTGGTCTTACGGCCTGGCTATTGAGCGGCAGCGTCTGAGGAAGAAGGGCTTCTCAGACAAGGTCATCGCCACTATGCTGAGGGCGAGGAAGCGCTCTACTTCTACTGCTTACGCCAGGGTTTGGCGTATCTTTGCAGCGTGGTGTGAAGCAGGCTCACTTTCTCCTTTCACTGCTCCAATTTCTTCAGTGTTGGCGTTCCTGCAAGAAGGTCTGGACAAAGGTCTGTCGCTCAGTTCCCTTAAAGTCCAGGTAGCGGCTCTGGCTTGCTTCAGGGGCCGCCTGAAGGGTGCTTCCCTGGCTTCGCAGCCAGATGTGGTGCGCTTTCTCAAGGGAGTTAATCACCTGCGCCCTCCTCTGCACTCAGTGGTGCCTGCGTGGAATCTCAACCTGGTGCTAAGAGCATTGCAGAAGCCGCCGTTTGAACCCTTGTCAAGGGCATCTCTGAAAGACCTGACGTTGAAAGCAGTCTTTTTGGTGGCTATCACTTCAGCCAGAAGAGTTTCCGAGCTCCAGGCGCTCTCATGTCGAGAGCCTTTTCTGCAGTTCACTGAGGCAGGAGTGACTATTCGCACAGTGCCTTCCTTTCTGCCCAAGATTGTTTCTCGCTTCCATGTGAATCAGCAGCTCTGTCTCCCTTCCTTTCGTAGGGAGGACTACCCAGAGGAGTACTCTGCTCTTAAATATCTGGATGTGAGACGAGTCATCATCAGATACTTGGAAGTGACCAATGATTTCCGGAAATCGGATCATCTGTTTGTCCTGTATGCAGGTCCTCGTAGGGGTCTGCAGGCTGCTAAGCCTACAGTGGCAAGATGGGTCAAGGAAGCCATTGCAGCGGCTTATGTGGCCGCGGGGAAGGTGCCGCCTATCCAGCTGAAGGCTCACTCCACAAGAGCTCAGGCGGCCTCGATGGCAGAGGCCGGTTCCGTCTCCTTGGAAGAGATATGCAAGGCGGCAAGTTGGGCTTCGGCCCATACATTCTCCAAGCATTACCGCTTGACTGTGGCTGCTCAGGCGGAGGCCCGGTTTGGAGCTTCAGTGTTGCGGTCAGGGATTTCTATGTCCCGCCCTGGGTGAGTACTGCTTCGGTACATCCCACCAGTCTATGGATTGATCAGCTTGATGATATGGAAGGTAAAATTATGTATAATCATACCTGATAATTTTCTTTCCATTAATCATAGCTGATCAATCCATAGCCCCTCCCAGATATCTGTACTGTTTTTATTCTGGTTGCATTTCAGGTTCAAGTTCAGTCTTCAGTTACTTCAGAAAGACTTCGTGTTCAAGTTTTTTCACTTGGATTCTTCAAGAGTTAAGACGAGTTTGTGTTACAGTGAGCTGCTGCATTCCTCTCCCCTCCGTTTTACAGGGCTGGATTGAGACTTAAAATTCTGCCGGCACTCCCTCCCGCTTCGTGCGGCTGTAGGGCAGTTTTGTACCCCTCCCGCTTCGGCGGTGTTAGGGTCAGTCAGCTCCTCCCGCGGTTGCGGTTGCAGGATAAGCCAGATCCCCCCGCATCGGCGGGTGTGGTGTCCCTCCCCCGCTCCGCGGGGATGAGCTGGACGGATTCCCCTCCCCCACTTGTGTGGGGATGAGCTGGGTTAATTCCCCTCCCCCGTTTCGGCGGTGGTGAGCTGGGCAGAGTGTCCCTTCGTGGGTGTAATTCTCTAAGTGCTGAGTCCTGCGGATGGAGCTTTGATATCGACATACTGAGGAGTTTCCGGCAGCACATGACCACATATAGGGAGGCAAAAGTTTGCTCTCTATCTCCACCTGCTGGTAGATGGACACAACCCACCAGTCTATGGATTGATCAGCTATGATTAATGGAAAGAAAATTATCAGGTATGATTATACATAATTTTACCTTATGAAGCAGTCTTCGGGAAGAAAGAGGTTTTTAGCCTTTTCCTGAAGCTGAGGTAGCTGTTTTGTATTCTGATGGCAATAGGTAGAGAGTTCCATATTTAAACTCCAAGTACAGGGAATAGAGACCTGAAAATCTTCTGATTTTGAATTGTCCTGAATTAGATTAGGAATATTTCTCAGTAGATCACTACCATTGTGTCCCCATCTTAAATCAATATTCAAAATGATATATTTTAAATTGCAGTCAGTTGGACAACCTTGTGATTATCTTACTTTGAAAAAACTTTACGCTGGTAATCAAGAGCATAATTATGCCACATTTTGATTATTGAAACTCTTTGTATATAGGGTTACCAATTTATGCCTTAAGAGCATTGCAGGTAGCACAAAATGCAGGGGCAGTATTACTATCAGGATATTTTAGATATGAACATAGACTCATTTTGTTTGAACTTCAATGGTTACCATTGACATGGAGGATTCATTTTAAGGTACTATTATTAGTATATAAAGCATTACATAATGAAGCCTCTTTAATTATAGCTTAAACTTTAAAAAGGTATTGGCCTCCATAAGCATTGCATTTAATGGGGGGGGGGGGGGGGGGGGGAATTCACTTGAGGTACCATCTTTTCATATGGTGAGCTTGCATGAATTTTGACTTTCAGGTGGGAGGTCCATGGCTGTGGAATTTGTTGCCCACTGAAGGAACCAGTACTTACCTTCCAGAAGCAGCTAAAACTGTAACTATTAAGCAAGTTTTTCCTTCAAATAATGTAGGATGGCAGTTTTTAAGGATGATTGGTTTAAGCGGAAGGAAAATCAGGATACCAGATAGTGAGGCTAAAACTCCAATATGTCTAAACTGTATTAATGTATATTGTCTCTGTCTGGTGGTAAGAATTGAATTTTGTATTGTTTAAACTTGATTTAGTTTAATTTGTGGTGTTTTATGTGACTTGCTGTTTTTTAATGATTATGTATATTTTATGATCTGCCAAGAATTTTACATTAAGTAGAATAGACATTTTGAAATAAATAAAAATACCCAACAGATCACTTTCTTGCTCATTAGAAGGAGGCCTATGGATCAAGCTAGAAAGACAGAAAGACGAAAGAGGTACATTTGGAGGAGGGTGACAGCAATATTTTATAAATGATACTGCTTCCACTTTACAGCGGGGACCTTCAATAAAATAATCCCTTGTTATTATAAAAACCTTGGCATATTGGTGTCGACAAGTAGTGGCAAGTTTTTATTCTAAAAGGTATCTTTGTTGTGAGATAATAGAATAGGTCTTTAATCTCAACTTTTTCTCATTGTTTTAGAGGAACTGTCAAGACACATAGAAGAAGACAGCTCATGCTCCATGAAGCTTAGTTGACAGCTGAATATCATAGTAACATAGTAACATAGTAGATGACGGCAGAAAAAGACCTGCACGGTCCATCCAGTCTGCCCAACAAGATAACTCATATGTGCTAATTTTGTGTATACCCTACTTTGATTTGTACCTGTGTTCTTCAGGGCACAGACCGTATAAGTCTGCCCAGCACTATCCCCGCCTCCCAACCACCGGCTCTGGCACAGACCGTATAAGTCTGCCCAGCAATATAGTAGGCAAAACTCCCTATCTTCAAAAGTCTAAAGGGATAGAACTGTCGGAGGGATGGGTATGGATCTAGAAGGGAATGCTGTTTTTTAGCTGAGGTGCATTCTGTGCCACCATAATTTTACAGTTGGGTGACAGTACCCTCCCTTCTGGATTGCGTAGTAAATTTGAGGGTCATGTGGGTTAAATTAACTTACCTTAAGATTCTTTCAAGAAGCCCTTTTTAACATATCCTTCTGCTTGATAACCTTCCTACCCTCATCTCTGTTCCTCACCATCTTTCTCAGTACCCATAAGTTTATGTGGCAAAAAAAAATATTCTTGTATAAGGGGGATTTTTGTAATTGTTTTCAGAGAAGTGCTGAAACAAATGTATATCCGATTTGAAAGGACAAGTTGCCTGTAAATTTTCAGAAAAAAGGACTTTGTCATTAAAAGCCTTTTATTTTTATTTATTTATTTTTCTGCATTTATATCCCACATTTTCCCACCTCTTTGCAGGCTCAATGTGGCTTACACATACCGTAATGGCGATCGCCATTTCTGGAATAGAAATACAGAGTAATATTCCAGTAAGAGTATAGAAAATACACAATAAAATTAGAAGAAAATAGCTAAACAATTCGTTTCAGGTATTTGAGAACAAGGGTAGTGAAAATCGTCCAATAGAAACAATATGATAAGTAACCAAAAAAGAATAGTTCATTGTAACTAATTTTAATTATTGAAAATAGATATTTCATAAAAAGAAATGTCATGAGACTCCTGTGTTGGCACAATTAATTTAAAAATTAAATTTGACTTTCATTAGTCCATAATGCAGTGTGTTCGAACCTAGCTTTTGTGTAAAAAAAAAAAAAAGATCATTACAAGTGTTGACTTGTTGAGGAAGATATAAACTCTGTTTTCTCATGATCAGTCAAGCAAAATTAAAAGCATTTAATTTACTATTTATGAATCTAGCTTATGCAGCTTTGTGGCTTGTGTGTAATGTTTATTTACTTTTCTTCTAGGTCTAGATGCTTGAAACTTGGAATGGCCGAATATCAGGCAGAAGTTGTGAGTCTGAAACTGGAGGATGACTCTGTTATTGAAGGAATAAGTGACCAAGTGCTGGTGGCTGTTGTTCTCAGCATCACATTGATTGCCGCATTAGTATATCTGCTTGTAAGGTAAGGCTACTATTAGAAGAGTAAATAACATCAAACAGGCACATGAAAGGCACATTTATATATGGATTTTCTATAGTGCTTTCCAATTTAGATTCTATTGAATATTGCTGCACCATTATGAGATGAGAGGTATTACCAGTAGAAGAGATGCAGGCCCATTCTTCTCTCAAAGCTTGGAGCTGATTGAATTAGTGTGGAAAATATCTTGACTATGGCCAGAAAAATTGAACCGGTCCTAACTAAGGGCCCCGTTCACTAAGACGCACTAGCATTTTTAGCGCGCGCTAATGCTAGAGACACCCATATATTCCTATGGGTGTCTCTAGTGTTAGCGCGCACTAAATATGTTAGAATGCCTACAGCGGGGCTTAGTACTAAGGGCCCTGTTTGCTAATGTGCATTATTGTTTTTAGCACGCCTACACTTAGCACTCGCGCTAACCATGTAGGCACCGATAGGGATATTGTAGGCACGTACATGGTTAATGCGCGTTAAAAACGTTAACGCACATATAACGCTGCTTAGTAAACAGGGCCCTAAACTTTTATTTATTTTGTTAAATCTGAAAAACACAGAGCATTTTAAGAGATACAGCTTAAAAGAGAGGTCATAGTTTGATATCAGTCTTTCCTAACTCCATTTAAATATTTCACACTAAAACTGGTTGTTAACATATAGATCTGACTAGGTATAAGTTTGAACAGTTTTAATATATAAAGGTTGTAGACCATATAGGTCACAACAAGAGGAATAATAATTAAAGGGTGGGCGGCGGTATGGAACATCATGTACTGGAGGCAGGAACTTTGACTATTTAAACGCTATTGAGTCAATTTGGAGTATAGAATTTCCTGTACTATCGTTAACAAAACAAGGCGTATAGGATATAGAGTCAGCCCTAATATTAAAGACAGGGGATGGGAACATAAAATGAAAAGTTGATGGCAATCTGTTGGGAATTAACAAATAACCCTTTGATGAACATTTATATTGTTAAAGTTATGTATACATGGACAATGGCATGTATTTATTGCACTGTCATCAATAAAAATGTTTAACAATAAATATTTCACACTATTGAAGAAGACAGTAACATAGTAGATGACGCAGATGAAGACCTGTATGGTCTATCCAGTCTGCCCAACAAGATACTCATAGTATAAGGAATGATGTGATACTACGTGCGTATTTTGATTTGTCCTTCCCATTTTCAGGGCACAGACTGTAGATGTCTGCCCAGCACTGGCTTTGCTTACCAATTACTGGTGTTGCCATCTAATCGTCACTAAGCTTGTTTGGTTCCATGCCTTCTATACAGGATTCCTTTGTGTTTATCCCATGAAATTTTGAATTCCGTTACTGTTTTCATCTCCACCACCTCCTAGCAGTTTATTGTGGCACACCACAGTAATAGTCATAAGGGATATGGACGTAATACATTTTTCTTGGGATGGTGTCCCCAAATAGGTTGCTTTTGCAAATACCAGGACAGTAATGAATCTCCTGTGTGGGATATGATCGCAGTAGCTTAAGTTTACTACCGTTGTTCGCCTTAGTAGATCTAGTGTTCCAAACAGAGCTTCTCTCTGGAATTCATGGTATGTAATTTGTATAAACTCATCAAGGTGCGCTTGGAAATACCTTTTGCTCAGGCCAGTGGCATCCAAAGAAGTTGGGAGTATTTCATTGCTATGCTTCACATTTTGCTGGTGGGATTGCATTTCTTAGCACTTGAGAATCTTCTGTCTCTTCATATGTTGTACAGAGTAGTTGCTTGGAACTGATGTTTCCATTACTTCTTGGGGAATTCTGCACAAAAGACTTGGAAATTCTGTTCAAATTTTTTTAAAACTCTGCATAGTTTATTTGTAGTATTTTTGCACAGAATTTCCCCATCATAAGACCTGAATCTCCTGCTTTTTCCCTCTGCAGGATCTAGCCTCCCCAGTTTCCTCTTTCCCAGCAAATCCGTAATTCTGCCTGCCCCCTAAGTCTTGTCCTACATGCAGTATCCCCTCCTTTCATTCTTTCTCCTCACAGGCACTTCACATCCACCTCTTCTTTCTCCTCCCCTAGGGCATACTCTCAAATTCGATCCCTCCTTCCACACCAGTGGCACAATCTCAGCTTTCTTTGTCCCCCTCCCATCCTCGTGGTGCACTTTCAGCTTGCTCCTCTTCATCTCATTAGTCATGCCCGTCTCCATTGTACACTCTCGTTCTTTGCCCCCCCCCCCCTCCTGTCATCTTATGGCACAGTCAGCTATTGGCATCAACTATTCTGCTCACTCTCTCCCTCCCCAACTGAGATTGCATGGTAAGAAGAGGAGGAAGTGAACAGTTGCACTTCAAGCCCCCTTCCTCATCCTTTGCCATCCTAGACCTGACTGTATATTTAAATTGTAGAGTTAGTTATACAGAGGCCCAAGCAGTTCAAATAAAACAGTTGGGTCCAGGCTGGCACAGGAAGAGGAAGGGCTTGAAGTGCAGCTGTTCACTTCCTCCGTCTCCTTGGCGCTTGATCTCAATGGGGGAGGGAAAGAGAGATTGGACAGAGAATCTGATGCCCAGCCTGTGCTAAATTCTGCACAGCAGGTGTAAAATTCCACCAGAAGTTATTAACAGTGCTGTTCTTATGTTTTTTATTCTTTACAACCTAATTGAAGTTGAAAAGAGTTAAACAAAAGGAATTGAGAATGTCTCTCTGGGGGCAAAATAACTGTGAAAATTTAACAGAAAGGATGAAACTTAGCATTTGGGGAAAATAATTGTAAAAAGACAGATTGAACTTAAAAAATGGGCCAAATCAGATTGGGGGTTCACAGAAATAATCCCCCCACCAAAAGAGAAATGGCCCAGTACATTTTGGAGGGGGGGGGGTTCTAAACTCTATAGCATAGAAGCTTACATACAGTGAAACCTAAGAGTTAGTGAATTTCGCCTTTCAAACTGCTTCTGGTTATCAATAGAAATCAAACAAAATAAAACATGGATAAGATGATACCTTTTTTATTGGACATAACTTAATACATTTCTTGATTAGCTTTCGAAGGTCGCCCTTCGTCAGATCGGAAATAAGCAAATGTGCTAGCTGACAGTGTATATAAGTGAAAACATTCAAGCATTACTATGACAGTCTGACAGGGTGGGAGGAGGGGGGTAGGTAGGAAGTATGCATGGGGACATCAAAGCATATCATTGATATTCTAACAGGATGGGTGTGGGTAGGTGAGGGGAGGGTGATCAACAGAGACATACAGTTTTATCCTGTTAGAATATCAATGATATGCTTTGATGTCCCCATGCATACCTCCGACCCACCCCCATCCTCCCACCCTGTCAGACTGTCATAGTAATGCTTGAATGTTTTCACTTATATACACTGTCAGCTAGCACATTTGCTTATTTCCGATCTGACGAAGAAGGGCGACCTTCGAAAGCTAATCAAGAAATGTATTAAGTTATGTCCAATAAAAAAGGTATCATCTTATTTTCTTTTCCATGTTTTATTTTGTTTGATTTCTATTGATAACCTTAAGAGTGGACTAACATGGCTACCACACTCCTCTACTTAAACTGCTTCTGCTCATTCTCTACTAGTGTGATTTCCCCCACCACCAAACTGCCCTTACCCCAAAAAACTCTACCCCCAATAGTAGTCCCACAACCGCCCCACCTGCAAAACTACCCCTGCTCTTCCCTGCCCCTAAAAACCACCACTAGAAGTGCCCATCCAAAAAAAGTAATACCCCACAACTGCTCCATCCCAGATACACTAACCTAATTTCCAACTGCCCTGCTATCTGGCCTACCCACAGGAAGTGAGTATGTGAGCTTGTTGTAGCCCTGTGTTGTATGGGTGAATTTTCTGCATGTGGGGGTAGAGAAGACAAAGCCCCTTTCCAAAATACCCCAATGCATTTCTCTGAGAAAAGCAATTTCAAGAACTGCAGCATACAAACACTGATTCACTGTAATATAAGCAATTAAGGAATTGCACCATTTGAACATCCTTCACCTCTCTTCTCCTCTCTTCTCCTGATCAGACACACAGAGAACAACACAGATATGAATCCACATACACTCACACAAACATGTATACATATGAAACACATGTACATACTAGGATGCGTGTTTGTGTGCATGCACACATGGTTGGAAAGAATTCCATGAACCA
The DNA here is from genome assembly GCF_901765095.1 of Microcaecilia unicolor. Taxonomy (NCBI): domain Eukaryota; kingdom Metazoa; phylum Chordata; class Amphibia; order Gymnophiona; family Siphonopidae; genus Microcaecilia; species Microcaecilia unicolor. The sequence goes on from NC_044032.1 coordinate 352,708,493, forward strand.
TGCTGTGCATGCTTTCCCCAATTACTTTACCACTTCATTAGATTTTCTTGTAATAATTTTTTTTGTCAGTTGGAATTGGAATGTCCCAGGTAAGGAATTTGGGGGGCCAAAGGCCAATATAATAAGCTATTATCAGGCACAATGGCCTAACGAGTGCATAAAATTATGCCTGATGCAGTAAACACAAATATTATGCAAAAATGCATGAAAAATGTGGAGAGCACGTCTATTTTTATCATGGAAATATATGTACATTCTAGTGCATTGGGCATATGTGAGTAGCAGAATCGGTGTTTTGTGCAGAGATTTACCAAGAACTGGGGGGTGTTGTATGTGTGTACATTATGTGCATTAACAGATGTATATTTCCTTAGCATCAGCAGCAGATGAATCCAGAGACTTGTGGGTTGTGACCATCAACAACAACAAGGAGAGTCCAAATCTCCCGCAAAAAAACACAAGAAAACAACAAATCAAGCAGAAGATATCCAGAAAGACCAGACTGAAGTCATAGATGTTAAAAGCCAAAATGATTTATTAGGACCCAACATGGTCCGTGTTTCGGCCAAAAAGGCCTTCCTCGGGGGTCTTCAAATTGGCATATATGGATAATCCTTCCAAAAAGTTTTTTTATAAAATGAGACGATACAAAGCACATGCCTCAAGGAGTTATCCTCTCACTTTTCCCAAGGTAGGATAACTAGGGTGTGGTGTAAGCACCTCCCAGATAATACAGAGCATCAAACAAACTGAAAGTCTCTGCTCATTCACAAGCAAATGCCGTGTTGGGTCCTAATAAATCATTTTGGCTTATAACATCTATGACTTCAGTCTGGTCTTTCTGGATATCTTCCGTTTGGTTGTGACCATCTGCCAGCAGGTGGAGATAAAGAGCGCTGAACTGCATTGTCTTATAGGATGGGATGCTCCTTGGTCAGCATTCTCTATCTCCAGCAGGCGGATGGATGGTCTCTCACAAGCTCCTGGTGGTGGTGGTTCTTCTAGGTCTCTCAGTTTAATAGAGTTTTGGGGTCCGTGACTGAGTGGTGCCGGTTTTAGGGGGGTACCAGGTCCCTCCCCTACCCTTCTCCCCTCTCCAGCCCTTCCTCCATTCTCCTTCCTCACTGAAAAAAAAATTGGGGTATAATTCTTTAAACCCAGAGCCTTGGCTGCAGGAGAGATTCTGGCTTAGGCTAGTATAAAGGGCTTGGTGATGGAGAGGAGGTGAGTGTATTTCCAGCAGCACAGGCAGGACTCCTTACTGCTGGCAACAATCTTTACATTTTCTTTCAGCTTTGGGTCAGTTGTGGTTTTACTTTTGTTTTCTTTGCAATGCCTGCCAAAGTTTTAAAAGCTAGTCCCACTGTGGGAAGCAGGGAGCATCATTGGGGGAAGTGTCTGGGTGGCTGTGCAAGCTCTCCTTTGGCAGAAGGGATACAGCAGTGCAATTCGGAAGCAGTGCTGCCGGCAGCTCCTTTACCTAGCACTGCTTCAGAAGTCCAGAAATCCCACTTAACTCTGTATTCAGCAATGTGATCACCTTGGCCTCTCATTTTCCTGCCATTTTTGATTTTCGTTTTATTTTCTTGATTGCCCATCCATCCCCTTCAGTAAACAAGAAGAATGTTCCAGATATTTCTTGCTAATGCTAGCTGCAGAAAAGTGAGGTTTTTTTGTTTGTTTTTAATTAACCACTATTTCATAATTACCAAGAATAAACCTTGTATAGAAAAGCTGATAGTGTTAAGAAATAGAAAATATACAAAAAAAGGAAATATCAAAAACACAACTCGGTTCAAGTCCCCACTAAAAAGGTGGAGAAACAGAAAATTACAGAGAAAATTTATAAGAAAAAGGAAATAGGCAACTCAGAACCTTGTCAATTAAGAGTCAAACTATTTAATCATGAGACCTGAATCACTGTCACATACACCAGCTACAGGGAATGAGGTGAAAACTAGAGGCCTTTTGGAAGCCAAGCAGCTAGTTTGAGCTGGATGAAAATATATATATATATATATATATATATATATACACACTGCATAGATTGATATTTAGTACACACTTGCAAGGAAATTTAAGGAAAAATAACTTTCCCAGCTGTACCAACTGGTCTCAACAGGTGAAGTTGCTTCCTACTTCTTTGAGTTGCTCTCATGGAAATAATATATCCCAATGTTTAAAAGACATCTGGAGCAACCATTCTTTATCAGAAACTAGTGTGAAAGTAACCAACATAGTAGAATAAACAACTTCAAAGTTGGAATTTTCCAAAATGTCTGAGATGACAATCAAGCCTATCCGTTTTAACAGGTACGTCTCCCTGATTTTATAGGCTTTTTTTCCCCCAATAGCTAAAGAAATTCCTAAGACTTCCACTGCATAACTTTTAAACATATCACTTGGTGATACTAGATTCAGTTTCAGAAAATTCAAGAATCTTAAATTAGATGACCAAGATATGTTTTCTAGATTTCCACTTTAATTCTCACATTAACATTATCCTTAATCAGGGGGTTTGCACCTGATGTATATTCTCAATATTTTTTCAACTTTCTGTATTCTTGTTACCATTTGAGCCAGTTCTAAAGCAGTCTTATCAACTTTATTTATCTTTAGTTCCATACACTGAATCTTTTGAGTTAAACCATTCATCTGTGGAACTAATGCCTTCCTTAGTTTCATCAAAGTCTCCCAAATAATATCTAATATAATAATTTGCACCTTCAACGTTCTGAAGTTGACTCCTTGGCAGTGAAGCCGTGTAGTGTTCATAGGGTTCGTAATCGCACTCCCGATCACTGCCCCGCCCTCGAGGGAACTCTGTATAGTTGCCAGGGAAAGAAACGCGACGTCAGAAGGAGAAGGGACCAACCACAGGCAATCTCTGTCAGTGCCCTGCTCTCCGAGGGCAGGGAAGGCTGCATGGTAACGCATGTCAGAAGGAGAAGGGACCAACCACAGGCAATCGCACTCGCTGTCACTGCCCCGCCCTCGGAGGGAAGGGAAGGCTGCATAGTAACGCGACGACCAGAGAACAGAGGACCACGGTGGCGGGAAGCACACAAACCGCCTGACAGGACTCTCACTTTCAAGAAAGTTGAACTCCGAGGACATCTAAGGTGGAGGCAACTGCAGAGAACAGAAGGGGAGAAAAACACTCCACAAAAAACACACTGAACTCCAAGGTACAGACATCAAAGGAGGAGGCAAGTGGACAGAACGGAAGGGGAGAACAATGTTTAATCTCTCTCTCTTTCTTTCTCTCTCTGACAGACCCCCCCCCCCCCCCCCCATTGGGTCTGTCTTTCACTGATACACACACAGACACTGTGTATCTCTGTCTTCCACTGAAAATTATTGATTACCATCAGAGTACATTTCTCCTAACACTTCCCTTAAAAACATTAATGGCAGAAGGGCATTGCCTTGCTAGTGCCCGTTTCATTTCAATGAGAAATTGGCTTTTTTTACTAGTTTAGAATAATAACAGCAAAGACATTGTGAAAGAGGCAAATCTGTTGAGCCAGGAATCGCAGGGCCTCCAGCAGCAGCCATCAATCCTCCCTCCAGTGCAGTTGGCATCTCTTCCATCCAAAATGAGATGCTTCTAACTGCCTCTTGCAGTGAACCACAAAAGTGTCTTATCAACCTGGATGACTGCATTCACCCGACCTCAGAGGGAAGGAAATGGGTTTTGCCTTTAAGTTTCCGATCTGATGAAGGGCAACCTTCGAAAGCTAATCAAGAAATGTATTAAGTTATGTCCAATAAAAAAGGTATCATCTTATTTTCTTTTCCATGTTTTATATCTATTGATTACCCATAGTGATAAAAGAAGCAAAAGTGCACAAATGCATCTGACGGTGCTGTCGCTATCTTGGCTCTTCTCCCACAAAGCTTTTTTTTTTTACTCCAACCATGTGCTAAATTCCCAGAGTTAGAAAACGAAGTATAAACCTTTTGGGTTATGTGTGCACTTCTTTGTATCTGGGTTTAATAGCTAATGCCTTCATTACCATTAGATCTAAATGAACAGTGTACATTACCTGTGCAAAGTCTTTTGGAGGTTTTATTGAGCTAAACTATATGCATACAGCAGCCAACGAGCACAGAACCCACGCTAAGCCTCCCACACTTCATTATATTGATCTATGAGTTAGGGTTGTGATCTTGGTATTGTTCAGGTACATCAGGATTGAATCAGGTGCGCAAGTGGATGTCCTTGCACAGCCCCATGATGGAATGGAATAGCTTTTCCAGATCACTGAACTAGTGTAAAATTCTGAGCATATGCGGTCATTCCTTCTCTGTGATCTCCTCAGTCCTCTCAGTTTTTCTGTTGTTTTTTTATTGTTGTTTTGTTTTCCTGTTTTGTTGACCAAATTAGAGCTCTTCCAGGTTTTTCATGTTTTTCCAATATTATTGGATTTTGTTTTTGTTTTTACTTTTTGACTGTATATTACTTAAAAATACAAAAAATTGTAATGTTCTTCATTTCAAACCTGTAGAACATGGTGCATACCAAGCTTAGATTTTATCATTAGTAAAGAATGTCATGGGGACAAAGTTTGTCCCTGTCCTTGCAATCTCTGACCCCATTCACACAAGCCTCCTCCAGTTAATAATTTTACTTTTAAATCATTTTTTATTAAAGTATAAAACGGAACAATATTCTGCACAACTGTCAGTTTATAAATCACAAATAGAAAACAACAATACAGATCAAGGATCAAGACCCCCCCCCCCCCGTCTCCCCCCTCCTCTCCCTTCACAAACATCCCCTCCCTGCCTCCTTACAAAGACACCAGAAAGGGCCTGAGCTGTTAGAGCCCTTCGTAGCACAGCCACAGGAGTCAAAATGATCCAGTTCCAACAAGCAACTGAAATAAATCATCTGCCACCCTGTACCCTTCCATTCCGACAATATCTCTGAGAAACACACTACAGCAAATATTAGATCTAATCCACCCTGTTAAAATGTCCAGGGGGACAAAATACAACCTGCTCTGTCTTAGTGGGGAAGAAAATATGCCTTATGAAGCACCTGGCTGATACCAGCACTCCCTATACTCTCGCTATTCTGTTTTTTTTAATCTGTGGTTGAAATAATTCATTCATAAATCTCAGGATTCAGTTTAGCTCTCTTTTCTTCCACAGGCCTTCCCACAATAGAAATTGTCCTTTCAGAAGGTGTTCTGGTAGCAGGAATGCACGAGATTCCCCATGCAACTTTTGCTAGTTTTGGCCAGCTCTTTTGCTTATTTTTCCAAAATGTCAAAACATTATCGTCTCCATCAGATGAACATAAATAACTGTCCAGTTCATTAATAACAGCCTTCCGAGGAGTCATTGTTCCTAAAAAATCACTCAGAAAACTGATAATTTTAACATCCATTTTCATTCTCTTGGAGGGGCCCGGTGACTGTTCCACAAATGAGACACTTTCTGGAAATGTGGAAGATCATGAGATGTTGATGGACTTGAGCCTTCCATTTCGAGCTGTTAGTACAACCTTCTGAAAGATTCAGTTGCTTGTGTTTTTTCATCCTCTTCTCTGGGAAGATAATTGGATTATCTTTCAGACATGGGTGTAGAAGGGAAGCAACACCTTGTAGTGGATAAACAGGAAAATAAGTGTCAGTTAAGTGTTGGAAATGCTCCTTGATTCCAGTAACAATAGATTAATCTTTTGCAGTAACAGGTGCTCGCACAACTGGGCACATGTTGGAAGATGGTAGAAGAAGTGTGATCATAAGAGAAGACTTTTGCCCTATCAGGGGCAGACATTACACAAATGATGTAATTTAACAGTGCTTCATTTAAACCCAAAAGCAGCTTCTGCATTTTTTTTCTCATTGGATTTAGTTGTCAGTTGTTTTAAGCTGTGTTTGACATTGATTCTTGCATTTTATGGATGCTGTTCCATCTGTCTGCTATTGAGACAGACACGGGGAAGCCATTGCTTGCCCTGGGATTAGTAGCATTGAATGTTGCCACTATTTGGGTTTCTGCCAGGTGCTTGTGACTTGGATTGGCCACTGTTGGAAACAAGATAACGGGCTGGATGGACCATTGGACTGACCCAGTATGGCTATTATGTTCTAAGGCTAGTCCCCAAGCTTCTGATGCATTCTTGAATACTTGACATGTGTGACAATGTATTTTGCAAGTTTTAGCAGCCTACTTACTTCAACAGCTGGATAATCAGAGCCATCGTCATCCTTCAGTCCATAAACCAACAAAAGATTCAAGTTGTGGCCATCACATGATATCCGCTGTTGATCCTTGAATGCAGCCTTAACAGTAGCTGCATTGTCAGTAATACAGATATTGTCCTGCCAATAAGCTCCAAACTCTTCCAAAATTTCCTTCACAATAGATCTAATATTTGCTGCACTGTTTCTCAAACAGAGTTCTGAGGAGACCACAGAGAGGGAATGACGGCATATGTTCAGAACTTTACATTCGTTCTGTGATCTGGGAAAGCTGTTCCATCCTGGAGCTGTACACTGACATCCACTGATTCAATCCTAAGCTTGGATTTTTCTGCAAGAAGAATGTAACTTCATAATGCAGAGCAATGAGTCACTGCCGGGCCTTCCATAATAGTGCCCCCAGTCAAAGTATTTCACATTCCCAAGACTTTCTCACATGGTGGGAGTAGCTTATAATTTCCCCCCGGAGTACTGCCTTAGCTGCTCCCAGTAGAGCACTGGGTCATTTACGTGTTCAGCATTTGTTAACGTATAGCTTTCCCATTTAGTCAGCAATCGCTCTTTAAAGGTGGGATCTTTTACATAACTGTAATGGAAACCTCCGTGTATTAATGTTGAAGGCCCCAGAGCCCAATCCATCCCGACCTAGGGTCCTATTTCTGTTTTTCTCTCTCTGGATACCAGCAGATAGTCTATGCGTGCTTTGTTGCATGTGCCCTAGACAGGTGTGTGTAATCTTTATCCAAAGGATGTAATTCCTGCCATACGTCCACTAAATCCAAAAGATGACTCAAACGAAGCAAGCCTGTATTCGCATAGTATGAAGACTTCTGGGTCGGTGCCGATCTATTACAGGGTCTCATACCGCATTGAAGTCTCCACCCACCACCAGAGGGGAATACTCTTTTAAAATTAGTAAATTTATCAGGGTCCGGTAAAATTTCTTGTCTTATTGATTGGGCGCATACAAATTACAAATATACACTGTACGGTGATTAATAACCGCCTGAACCAATATATAGCACCCCTCTGGGTCTGCTGTTAGTATCTGAGCTGCTTCCACCACACCCTTTTAAAACAAAATTGCTACCCCTCCTTTCCTCCCCTAGGATGCCACTGCCAAACATTCTCCCACCCACCAAGTTTTCAACTTCGCATGTTCTGATGCATTAAGGTGAGTCTCCTGCACTAGGGCTATGTCAATTTTGTACCTATGTAATTGTTGCAGGATTTTAGATCTTTTAACGGGCGAGTTTATCCCACCCTCATTCCATGTCACCATTTGCACCATGCCTGACCTACAGACATTATTAGTAATTTGACATAGATTCCTCTATATAGTGGGGGAGGATATCCCAGCCTCCATCCTCTACCCCCTCGCTCCCGCACATACCTCTCTCTCTTAACTCCACGTACAGCATTCAATAGCTTCTGAATCCTCACTTCCCTCGCCCATATCCCTCCCTCCCCCCTACCCAAAGTTCCCTGCTCCCTTCCTACAGCTCCTCCCAATGGAGCGGTCACATTTAATGCCCCCCTGGCTACCCCGTTCCCATATCCTCTGCCCCATGCAGCTTTATAGCACTGTTTACACCCTGTGTCCCCCCCCCCCTCCCCATCGCCCAATGCCCCGGTCCATAAATCAAGGCCACATCCAGCCTATCATTCAATGAGTGTAAAAGAAACAAAAAGAACAAATAGAGCACCAGACATAGACTAGTGATTTCACTCCCAGTGCTAGTACGTTACCACAGGTCTCTGCCACCTTGATTGTCTGGGCGAACACAGAAAATCCAACATAGTAGCCCATGAGGGGGAGAGGAGGGTGAAGAGGAAGGGTGAGATATTAACGGCTTCACTCCCATCCCCCTCCTCTGCAAGGCAGAAAATCTTCCTCCTGGTTGTGGTGAAACATCAGTTCCTATTAACTCAAGTGTCCCCCGTCTGTGCTAGCGTCGTCTCCAAACGCTGCAGGAAAGCATGAGCCTCTTCTACTGCAGTGTATGACTGGACTGTTCCATTGTGAGTGATCTTGAGAGTCGCCGGATACATTAGGGCAAACTATTTTGAGAGCGAAGAGCTTAGAACAAATAGGTGAAAAAGCTTTACGTTGAGTCGCCACTCCCGCTGAATAGTCTTGAAAAACATAATCTTCTGATTATCATATTGTAGCATTTTTCCTCCTCTCATTGCTTGTACAATGGCTTGCTTATGGACATAGTTCAAGATCTGCATTATAACCACTCTCGATTTAGTTTGTGCCGCTTGCCTCTGCCCCAATCTGTGCACTCTCTCCACTCTCAGCGGGCCGCTGCCCGCCAGCAACTGTACCTCCTTTGCCAACCACCGCTCCAGAAAACTCGCCAAGTTCTTATCAGGTAAGGATTCCGGAAGGCCCACCAGACGCAGATTATTCCTGCGGGATCTATTTTCAAGATTCTCCACCTTGTCCTCCAGCATAGCTATCTTCTTTTCCAGTGTGCTCTGTGTGTCCTCCACCTTGGCTGTACTCAACTGAAATGCCCCGCATTCCTTGGAAAGCTCCTCCAGCTGGGCCTGCATGTGTCCCAGTTTTGAATCGATTGGGGACAAACGCCTTTCCGAAAGGTCCTCCAATACCACCATCATTTTGAAGGTAATCTCCGTTACCCACGCCGAGGAGACGGAGGGTCCCGCTGGGCTCGAGGGCGCCGCCATTTTATCTTCCACGGCCTTCCCTCGCGTCTTCTCTTTGTGAGCTGCTCTTGCTGCCATGCTCAAAAATTTGTCACCTGAATCACAGCGGGTATATTCCAATACTCCCGGGGAATGTAACTTTTAGTTCAAGTGATGTTCGCTGTTGTTAAAACCACGGGGAATAGCCAGGGGGCTCAGAGGAACTTAGCTCAGCGTTGTCCCTCAAGCATCGCATCACGTCTCCAGTTGCTATTTTAAAAAATTCATAACGATCACACTACCGCCCTCGTATCCCTTGCTTACCTTTCACTGCCTTTCATCTCCTCACCATACCCAGCTCCATCTCTTTCCTTGCCTTGCCTCAGACCATTCTTCTATCTTTTGACCCTCTACCCCATCTCCTATTGCCTCTACCATTTTTTTAACCCCATTTCTTTTTTCCCTATTTTATCTATAAATTTTCAAAGATCATACAAATATAAAAGTATACAAAAGGTGTCAAAAACAGGTATGACAACGTTAACAATATAAACAAATAAGGTCTTGTGAAAAGATGATAGGTGCCCCCTTTTAAGGGCCGCTACTTCTTCGTGTTGTATGTAGGCGCATACAGGCAGATAATCAGAAGCCCTGCGCTATTCCAATCAGCTCTAAAAATAGCGCTAGAACAGTGCAGGGCTATACCGCCCCTATGATCAGAGATAATAGCATGCAGATTTAAGCAGGTTATTATCTCAGATCATGGGGTAAAAGTGTAGGAAGTTTGTGCCTGAGCATCCTCCTGCACTTGTTTGACAGGTCCTCCAACTCCAAGGCCCTGGTGGCCTAATGCCTCCCTGAGCCCCACCCACCTACTTTGTACTGTTCAACACCTAAGCTATTTGATCATAGGTATGACATGAACAAGTTACCAAAGGGGCTTTGCGCTTTCTACAGAAGTCTTTACTAATGGCCCACAAATGTGTTCTCCTTCATTGTCCCTCCAGACCAGTCCAGACAAGTGGGTTGTGCTCTCCTGCCAGCAGATGGAGAATGAGAACTACTAAGGTTGTGATATCACCCTATAAGAGGACCTGTGCAGCCCTGAACCAGTCAGTATTTCTCAGTCTCCAGTGGATGGTAGGTGAGTATCTATGTAGCCCAGTACTGGTTTGGGAAGGCCGTCAAGCCACCTGGCTCTTTATTGGAAGGACTTGGTAGTTGGTGTGCTGTCTTGGCACCAACTGAAAAACAGAAAAAGAAAAGCAGCCCTTGCTGTCCAGAGACCAGCTGTATTGGTCTGGGGATCCACTGGCTCTGAGCCTCGATGTAGTCCCCTCGACCCCTCCCCTCCGACACAGGGAGCTGGAGATCCAGTGGATGCCCAGCCCACCTAACCCGCTCACACCCATAAAATATTGCCCTGGTGGCCGAGTGAGCTGCAAGCCCAACCCTCCCCCCCCCCCCCCCCCCCCCCGTTGGTCTAGTGGCCCCTCCCCCATACCTTTGCGATGGAGGAGAGAGTAGCACACTCCCTCGTCTTCAGTGCCGCCTTCAAAATGGTGGTGCCCAGCCCTGCCCGTGCATCCTGGGATGAGCTGGGCGGGGCTTCCCTACCATATAAGGGAGAAACTCCTTTATATGGTGGGTGGTAGGGCCTTAATTTTTGGGTGTGAGGGGGTTTGGGGGGGGGGCTGGAGATCCATTGGATCTCCAGCCCCCATGTCGATGGCTTGGAGTGGGAGGGCTCTGATTCCGGTCCTGTTGGGGGCAATGGGGGAGCCTTCTAGCATGCAAATGCATGCTGGATAGGGATCTCCATTCCTCCCCGATGCTCTGCTAACCCTAAAACGCCAGTTCTGAGCTGGTGCAGGGTTTGCTGCGGGAGCAGTGCCAATGTTTGGCATGCTACCCACTGAGTATTGGGGAGATAATGCCCTGATTAGCACTCATTTGTGTGTGTTCAGAGCCGGTGAGCTCATTGTTGTATGTGCTCGCTGGCTCTGATCATTGGGCAGAAGCAAATGTGCACACTAGTATGGTGCTATTGTCCTCTCGTACACACGTTTGCTTCTTATACTACTTACTACTACTTGACATTTCTAAAGCGCTACTAGGGTTACGCAGCGCTGTACAATTTAACATAGAAGGACAGTCCCTGCTCAAAGGAGCTTACAATCTAAAGGACAAATGTACAGTCAGTCAAATAGGGGCAGTCTAGATTTCCTGAAAGGTATAAAGGTTAGGTGCCGAAAGCAACATTGAAGAGGTGGGCTTTGAGCAAGGATTTGAAGATGGGTAGGGAGGGGGCTTGGCGTAAGGGCTCAGGAAGTTCTTATGGGTCCATTGGTGTTTTCCAACATTCATGATAGGAAATGTGTTGGTTGTTTTTTTCCAGTGAAGCACAATATGAATGGCTATTGCAGTTTTTATAGTTTATCTCCATATTCTCTGGTTGTAAAATTCCATATTCTGTATGTAATATTTTTAACCCCATGTCTACCCCCATCCATTTTCAATGCCTCTCATCCTCTCTCCAGTCTTTCCCCCTATTTTACACCCTCACTCATTCTCCCAACCCATCAACACATCCTCGCTCATCTACCAATTGCCAAGGCCTCACTATCCCCTCAAAATTCTTACTCCATCTCTTTCATAATTCTCAGCCCTGCCCCCAACACGTTCCCATTCAATCAAGTGTGTTCCCCTTCGCCTCCCCCCTCCTTCCCCTAGTCCTGTTCATCTGCTTGGTTTCCCTTCTCTCCTCTCCCACCCCTTGCCGCTTTCTCATTTCTGCTCTGTTCCCTTTCTTCCCCCACCCCAAGTGCCATCCATCTTCTGCTGTTTTAGAAATGATTAGTAGTAAATATCTTTTCCAGGGTCTCCCGTCCACTATATTTCCTGTAAAGCATCTCCACTCGGTGTCCATGTTTCCAACCTTCCTCTTGTCCCTGTTTCTCCCTTGTAGTTTCTTTCCTTGTCTCCCTTTCAGTCCCCTGCCCCACGGTACTACATGTCTCAATTTTGTGGGCCTAGTGTCTCCCCCCCCCCCCCCCCATCAGAACTCTCTTCCTTCCACTCTCTCTCCAGTCCAGTCCTGCCCCCCCCCCCCACCTCTCATCTGCCATCTGTCTATACATTGTGGCATCTCCCTTCCCTTGCTCATAGTCTAGCATCTCATTTAGCTTTTCTCCCCTCCCCCCTTCCTGGTTTGGTATCTCTCTCATCTTTCCCTCCTCCAATCAGCATTCCTGTGGGCTGCTGCCAGCATCAACAAGAAAAGCAATCTGCTTTCATCCAGCCCCGGAAGTGTTCCTTGTGCTGTGTCCCGCCTGTGCGGTCATAGGAAGTTGTGTCAGAGGAAGCGGGACAAATCAGAGGGAATGCTTCTGGGGCTAGCTGGAGTCAGCTTGCTTTCCTTGTTGATGTTGGCATCAGCCCTCAGGAAAGCTGGAGGCCTGCTAAGGGGAGGGGGGGAAAGACGAAAGGGATACCAAACCGGGGGGGGGGGGGGGGGGGGAAGAGAAATACCACATCACATGTAAAATGAATGGCAAGCAGTTATTTTTTTTTTTTTTTTTTGGGGGGGGGGGGCCTTTTCCACTCTGTAGTGATGCTTGCACTAGGGGGCAGGCTGCAGTAATCTTAACAGATCTTCCAGTAAACTATCTTTTTCCATTATAATGTACCAAAAATTCAGCAGTGTGGCTTATGTCACTATGTCCTTATTGATGTTTGTTAGTTTTGCTACTGATAAGCATAACAGGGCAGTGTGGGGAAATTTTCTGCCTTTCTGTGATACAATCAAAGCGGTTTTCATATATTATGCACAAGTAGTTTCTCTGTCCATAGTGGGCTCACAATTACGGTTTTTTTTTGTACCTGGGGCAATGGCGTGTTAATTGACTTGCCAATGGCGTGTTAATTGACTTGCTCAGGGTCACAAGGAGCTGCAGTCATTCCCCCATAGTTCTCAGGTCACTGCACTAACCGTTAGGACATTCCTCTACAAACTAAAATCAGATAGAAAAGAGTGCCAACAACATGACAGGACAGAAAACAGTACAGTAGTACAAGAGAAAAAATATACTGCAAAAAAATGGTCAGATCTGACTCTCAGTATTACAGACTGAGGCTCTGTTGGTTGATAACACTGTGGGAGAATATTGCTTAGAATTTGAAAGAAATGAATTTCAATTATCGATTGTGTTGGCTAGAACATATTAATAAGGATCAAAGTATAGACAATGAGAAGTTTGAACATTCACAGCTGTTGTATTCATTTATCTTTCCACCCCTAAGCAACTAGTGGGTGAAACAGGGTCATATTGGGTATTGTAAATAAATATAATTGGTTTTAAACTCTAGTGGTTTTGCTCTTTTGTTGCACATTGTCCCTCTTCCCAAGGCATTGTATTGGTTTGGTCTGCTGCATATGGTTGTAGCTGCTCTTACTCTCCCACAAATGTATTCATGTTGAAACTCCTCACTACTTTTCTTATCTCTTCCTACCCCCTTCATGAGCTGCACTCATCAGGCAAGTCACTCTTCTCCTCCACTGCTAACTTCTGAATCTGTCCTGTCCACCTTGCTGCACTGCTTTTGGGTGGAACAGGGTTCCCATGTATAATGCTGCATCTGGCTTTGTTCAAATCCTATCTAAAAACCCACCTTCTCTGTGCTTTTAAATCTTAAGCCATCTTGCCTTTGATTACATTGTTGTTTGTTAGTCTAGTAGTTTAGCCTGACTAGATTGTACATTCTTCTGATGAGCAGGGGATGTCTATTGTACATATTTGTACAATGCTATATATGTCTGATGGATCTGTAGAAATAATAAATAGTTGGTCATAGTTCTTGGATTACCTTCTTTTGTTATGTTATTTTAATACTGGAGTACAGAGCAATGAGGAATGTGAAAAGTGTGTGCTTGGTTAGCACTCTGAATGTATTTACTTACGTTCCCCTGTGTGAGTATTTAAGTTCTAGCTCCTGAACAATACTGACAAGCATTGAAACGGGCCAATAAGTGTAAAAATGTATTTAAAAGCAAGTAGCAACCAAAGATAACAGTGCAGTTAGAATGTGAGACTATGCACTGAACAAGCTAGGATGCCCAGAGAAATTAAATTAAACCTCTTTATATTATTATTATTGTCTTCAGCAAAAACACACAGCTCTCCCTGCAGGCTGAATTTATGGCCTCCTAAATTACCCACTAGCAATAAAAGCTGCATACAGCCTCTCAATGAAAAGGAGGTTTCTTTTTTCTCCCACTCCCTCAGGGAGGCTGCAGATCCGGAGGAGTCAGGCTGGAAGAGAAACTCTTAAGTGATACTGCACTGTAGTCAGGTAGAGGACCACCAGCAGGTACGAGCTGCAGCAGCGCTGGAACCATTCTCAGCTTGGATTTGTCCAGGGGATCAGATAGCTTGGTGATCCCTGAGATGCTGCCTTTATAATTCTCGGGCAGAGGCCTTATCTATCAAGATGGGTCACCCCAAGAATATCCATTTTATGTCACTCATTTTGCAGTTTTGGGAAACCCGGCTTTGAAAGTCTTATTACCTTGGACCGTGCAGGTCTTTATCTGCCGTCATTTACTATGTTACACATTTGAGGAACTCTGAGGGCTCTGGCTCTGTAGTGGCTGAAAGTTTGTTTTTTGTTTTATTCATAATACAGGTTGTGGGCAAGAAGGTCCTGATGCAGTACTATTCAGGAGGCACATTAGCTGAGTGGGCCACAAGCAGTAAGGAGCAAATTCAGCCTAAAGTTCACTCTGCTTTAAGGCACAGTCTGAAGAACAAATTGCAGGAGGTTGTCACGCTCTGTATTACAGCAATATAGGCAGGTGTCTAACCCTTACATTATGTAAGGGATTTGTATCCTGCCAAATCCTTAATCAGGTTCAGACTGGGTAACAATATTCATCAAATCTATAATCTTAAGTGAAATAACATATATAAAAATTAACAATCGGCGCATACAAAAAAAGTGTGTTCAGCTTCTTTGTAAATTCTATACAAATCGAAATTAGATGAACGTTTAGGTAAAGAATTCATTTACTGATTGCACTATAACTAAAAGACCTTTCATTGGTAGATTTATGTTTCAACAGTTTTATTGATGACACCCATAATGTACATGACTTGTGAGAATTCAAGTTCTGAACATCTGATACAAATAAACGATACAGCATTATCTGTCATCAAATTTTTACATTGTGTAGTAACCTTCCCAACTCCCCCCCCATTCCCTCCCTCCCCCCACGTCTTCACCATACAGATAAAAGAGAAACAACCAATTGAAGAATAACCTCTTATCGGAAACATACCAGAGACCACTCCCCTTCTGCTGCTGCAAGAGTCATGATTTATTTTATCCAACACTGGACCTGCAGTCCCCAGATGGTCGGGTTAGCCCCCCTTCCTGGGGTTCAAGATGGGGAGCCTGTGCTCTGATGACCCCCCATCCCCCCACCCCAACGTATTCTCTTAGCCAAACCTGGTACATTATATTATATTAACTCCCCTCCCCCCTCCCTATCCCCTTCTGCCTGAGTGTTCAATGAACCCACTAATTCTTTAATCACATTCTTACTTAAGTGACACAAGTTGTTGAGGTGTGGCCCTTTAGCGCGCTGAGTTTATTAAGAATGTAACTTCGTGCCTTGGGGGACATCACATTGATATAATCTGTCCAAATTAGATAGAAATGTTTTTGTGTGTTAAAATTAAGCAGAGCATCCTGAAGCTCCAGCAAAAGTAATGTATGCAAACGATTACGCCACTGCCAAAAAGAGGGGGCTTTCTCCAATGTCCAATTCACCAGGATACACTTCATACCAACCACAGATGCCTTATGGACAAGTGCATTTTGGTAAACTGTTCCCCCCTCCACCGGACTTTGGCAACCCAGCAAAATGCTTTTTGGCAAACGCCTAATCCGGGAGCCTCCAACTCTCTCCAAAAACCTTAGTATCCGTTTCCACAAAGCCTCGATTGCAGGGCATTGCCAAAAAGCATGGTAAAAATCACTTTGGTACGCCCCACATCTCTTACATTGAGCCGATTCTAAATATCCCATCCGGTGTAAACGTGACTGTGATGTGTATGCTCTGTAAATTACTCTAGACTGACATTCCCGAAGCTCCATACTTCTAGTCCATTTCCCCACCCCTCTCAACCCCCGTAGTAAGTCCCGGGTTGAGACCTCCGACTGAGTGTCTTCTGCCCACCTAGCAGCCACTTTTCTTAAATCTCTCTGTGGTCGTATAACTAACAGACGCTTATATAGCATGGAGATGGAAACAGGATCTCCTGATGGAACCTCTAAAAGCTCTTCCAGCTTGGTGGCCACATCAACACCTAGCGTCAGCTTGGGCAAAGACGCTACATAGTGTCGCATCTGCTCATATGCAAATCTTGAGCTCCAATCTGTAGAGTTTAAACCAAGATCCTCCATCTTTTTGATTGCTCCAGAAGGCTCCAGTACCTGATGTAAAAATACTATCCCCTTCTCTCCCCATGCCCTCAAACCAAGATTTTCAGTGCCTGGACGGAAGGCGTCATTTCCTTGCAGGGGGAGAAGTCTACTACACCCACCATCAAAGGCCCAAATCTTCGCCAGATCCCTCCATAGCGCCCTCAATGGTCCTATCAAAACGCTAGATCTAACATGTGCCTCCAGTTCTTTCCCCCTTGCATGTAACATATAAAAGCTGTGCCTTGGTCTGCACAACTCCTTTTCCATGGTTACCGGAGTATATGCCTCTGTTTGCTGGTACCAGTCCCCCAAGTGACGTATTAAGCAAGCTATATTATAAAGTTTAATATCAGGGACTCCAAACCCCCCCCATCTCTCCCTTGCCCCATGAGATGCTCAAACTTAATCTGAGGTCTCTTCTTAGCCCAGAAAAACTTAGAAAGCATACTATGTAATGCATTTACGTCTTTTTGTTTAAGGTAAATCGGTATTGTTTGCAGGAAATATAACCATTTAGGGAACAGCACCATATTAAACAATGCAATGCGTCCCATCAAAGACAATGGTAACCCTTCCCATCTCCTAAGAGTTTCTCTGGTACTAGTTAGTAAGTGCGCAATGTTTGCCTCCCCAAGTTGTCTAGGGTCTTTAGTAAGTTGAATTCCTAAGTATTTAAAGGCCGTTCCCGCTCTTCTAAATGGACAATTTAATCTCACCCACTGATCTTCCCTCATATTAAGGGTCATAACCTCCGATTTCTCTAGATTAAGCCGAAATCCAGAGAAGTCCCCAAACTCCGCAAAAAGCTCCATCAATGAAGGCAGCGAAACCTGGGGATCTTCCAGGACCACTAACAGATCATCTGCAAAGGCCGAGATCTTAAAAGAGTCTCCCCCTATCTGTACTCCTCTCACCTCTCCCGTCCGCTTGATGTCCCTAATAAGGGGATCCATTACCAATATAAAGAGAAGTGGTGAGAGGGGGCATCCCTGCCTAGTTCCGCGGGCTATCTCAAACGGGGCCGAGGCCCTTCCATTCACCCAAACCTCAGCTGTCGCTCCGTGATATAATGTTTTTATTGCATCATGGAAGAACCCCTCCAAACCATATGCCCGCAGGATAGCAAACATAAAATCCCATTTGACATGGTCAAAAGCCTTTTCGGCATCAAAGCTAACTATTAAAGCAGGGGTTTCCTGATGATGTATTTTCTCTAGAGCCCCCAAAACCTGTCTCATGTTACGCACCACTGTTCTACCCCGGACAAAGCCCACCTGTGACTCCTCCACCACCTGTGGCAAAATCTTTGCCAATCTGTTTGCCAGAATTTTTGCAAACAACTTTGTCTCAAAAGGTAACAGAGAAATAGGCCTATATGAACCTGCACTCAAGGGGTCTCGTCCTGGCTTTAACAAAACCACTATTTGGGCCCTCCTCAATGAATCTGGTAGGGCGCCTATCTGTATATAACGATTAAATACCACCGTAAGGCATGATGTTATTCCATCCGCAAGAATTTTGTAAAATTCAGCAGACAGCCCGTCTCCCCCAGGCACCTTAAACAGAGGGCTATTTCGGATACCCCAGCTCACCTCATCTTCTGTTATATCCCCCTTGAGGCTTTCTTGGTGAAGCTCCGTAATTTTAGGGAGTGATTGTCCTGCTATATACCATTCCGCCTGGAGTCCCTGTTCCTCTGGCGCCGAATACAACGTCTCGTAAAATTGTCTAAAGACTTCATTTATTCCCTCTGACGTATGCTGCAATCCTCCTTTTGTATCCCTTATCTGAGAAACAAAACGTGACCCTCCCACCTGTTGCACTAACCGGGCCAGCAGCTTCCCTTGTCTATTAGCGTGCTTATATAATTGATATCGGAAGTATTGGATAGATTTTTTGGTTTTCGCGTGTATTAATTGATTTAAAGCAGCCTGGGCTTCTAATAACTGCGATTTATGTATGCTCGAGGGCTGCGCTCCAAACCTCTGTCGTGCCTTCCCCACTATCTTCCCCAATTTGAGAATCTCCGCATCCCTAGCTTTTTTCTTATAGGAGTAATAGGAAATAATGGCGCCTCTCAGCACGGCTTTAGCTGCCTCCCAAAACAATACCGGATCCCTTTGGTAAGTGACTTTATTAAACTCTGTGTACTCACGCCACTGAGCTTGTAAAAAGGGAGAGAATTGGCCATCATAATAAAGTTCCCTAGGAAATCGCCATCGAGCTCTTTGTGTACTCTCCTTCCCGCAAGAGAAGGAAATCCACACAAATGCGTGGTCCGACACCTGGGTCGGACCTATCTCCACTTGTTCCAGCGATGTGACTGTACAAGATGAAATCAAGATATAGTCAATACGCGAAAGCGTATCATGTGCTCTCGATAGGTGGGTATAGTCCCTCTCCCCCGGGTGAAACAAGCGCCACGCATCTACCATATCCAGCAAAGAACAAAGCTTTGGGACTCCTTTTCTCATATTCACTGGACCTACTCTAGAAGAACCCGTACTGTCCATTAGCGGGTCAAACACCGAGTTAAAGTCGCCCCCCATAATTATGGGCATCTGATCAAAGGAATTCACCCGGTTCACTATAGTTTGGTAAAACTTTCTATCATACTGATTTGGCGCATATACATTTACCAGCAGCAGGGGTTGATTATGCACTTGAACCTCTGCCATAACATATCTACCTTTCGGGTCCATAACCACCCTCTTCTTAACCACAGGGAGCCCCTTGCGGAAAAGTACAATAACTCCTGCTTTTCTATTGGTCGTTGGACTGTCCACATAATCTCCCACCCACCATCTACATAGTTTTTTGTGTTCCTGCCCCGTTAAGTGTGTCTCCTGTAACATTGCTATGTCAGTTTTTTGTCTGTTCAAGGTTTGCAAAATCTTACTTCTCTTTATCGGGGAGGTCACGCCTCCCACATTCCAAGAAACCACCTTAACCATTTTCTGGTAAAAGTATGCTAGTAATGCAGTTATTTGTAATGTAAGAGAGAAGGTGTCCCAGCCACCACCTCCCCCCACTCTTGTCTTCCCCATCAGCATATCCCCAGGTCCCTTTGTCACTTACTACACCTCGTTCACTCAGGCAGACTTCCCCCACTCCCTCGAGTTCTCCAAGGAACTCATCACGTATAGGTGCACTAGCCCCTACCCAAAATAATACCTTTCCCTCATTTTAGGGGGATCCCACCTTTAAGTTTTCAAATCTGTTCTCCCCTTCCCATAGCCAAACAATAATTAATATATTTGTTAACATCTTGTTATAATTACAGATTACAGTTGATCTTAGCAGACTGTTAGCTACTTTGACATATCAGAATTATAGCTGGCTCTATCAGAAACTCTGAAAAGTAGAATCTTCTTTTAATCAGTCATTCCAACTTCAGGTCCCAAATATCTTTTGCCTGAGTCCCGTCCCTCCAGGATACCTTTCAATCAGTCTCTCCCTGTGTCAGGCTTTGGATAAAGACAGAAGCTGCCGACACGCTTTCAAAAAACTTTACTGTACCTCCATGATGTACTCTCAGCTTTGCAGGGTATATCAGGGCAAACCTGATCTTCTTCTCATAAAGTTGTGTACACACTGGTGCAAACTCCTTCCTCGCTGTTGCCACTCTCGAGGAGTAATCCTGAAAGCAGAGGATTCGTTGACCCTCATGTGTAAGTTCTCCTCCTGCTCGCACTGCTTGCAAAATAGCCTGTTTGTGCCCATAATTGAGGATTTTCAAAATCACCGCTCTAGGCCGCGCTGCTCCTTGTCTCTTTGGCCCCAGTTGGTGTGCTCTCTCGATCCTCAAGGGGCCTGGCATATTATTCATTTTCAGCGTGGTTGGAAGCCAAGTCTCAAGGAAACTGCTCAACTCTGACTCAGGAATCTGTTCCGATAAACCGATCAGACGCAGATTATTTCGCCTGGATCGGTTCTCTAAATCATCGATTTTATTTTCCAGGTCTAATATCCTTTTCTGCAAGGCTTCCACCGGCTGCACCTCAGACACCATGCGGTCCTCGATGTCGCTAATCCTTTGTTGGACATGGTCCAAGTCCAGATGGAAACCGTCTAGGCGTTCGTGAGCCGAGTCAGCCCTATCATATATGGCTTGCAATTTTTTGTCCAGGGCTGCCTCAACTGCGGCCGTTACTTCCGCCGTAATTTCGGCTGTCCATGCCGAGCAGACGCTGGATCCCGGCGATTGCGGAGCGGCCGCCATCTTAGGTTCCGCGGCCCTGCTTTTTTCTTTTTTTTGAGGTTTCGCCGCCATCCCGCTTTCTCCAATCGCCACCGCCAGCTAAAGCTCTGCACCCGGATCAGCTTTGTAAGTCCTTTAGGGTTGAATCCTTCAGATCCCCAATGAAATCAGGTAATTGTTAAAGATGCGGGGGACTAGCAGGAGCTCAGCACACACGAGTCCTCACTCCTGCATCGCACCACGTGCTCTCCTCATTGGTAGATTTAAACTTCACTCCCTTCATCGATGGAAAAGACAAAATTAAATGTCCACTATTTCTGCCACCTAAAAGTTGAAGCATGAAAGAAAAACCCTCAGGTACATCACTATTCAAAGTTGTTGTTTTTTTTTAAACAAACAATAAAGCTTAAATACAATATGGGCCTCAACAGGAGGCCAATGAACACTCACAAACAAAGGGGTGACATGATCAAATCTTGCTTTTTTTTAAAGTATCAGCCTAGCAGCAGTGTTTTTAAATCGGTTTCCTCTTAAGCGTTGCTGCAATATCACCATACAAAGAATTACAGTAATCCATCTGAGGTAGATGATAGATTGGACTGATATTCTAAAAACGTTAGAACAAATTAAACATAATTTTTTCAATTTATACAAAGATCTTTTGAAAATAGCATTAACCTGCGGATTCATATTTAAAGAGGAATCTAATAGCAATCCCAGTAGTTTTGACGTTATCTATTTTAAAACAGGATTCATCCAACATGGTAACTGATGCAGGAATACACTCCCGATTCAGACTAAATCACAGTGCCGTAGAATATTTTAAACCCCAGAATCCTGCAAGTAAATAAGAATGTAAGAACTGTCAAACCTGGGGCACACTAAAGGTCCATCAAGCCTATTATCCCATCCCCAGCAGTGGCCAGTCCAAGACATGAGTACCTAGAAGGATCCCAAAGATAGCTAGATTCAGATAAGCAGTGGCTTTCTCCAAGTCTGCCTTGTTTTAATAGTTTTTAGACTTTCCTTCAGGAACTTGTCCAACCCATTTTTAAACTCTGCTACACTGTGCATGGGAAACTTGCCATGGACTTTATTTTTGAAAATCCACCCGTCTTGCATATACATTATAGAGGTTTATATCCTGTATGGGTACAAATGCAAAATGCATGCCAGAAAGTACATGTGATCTGAAGAGGAATCTCCATGACAACACATCCCTTTTTTTTCCATGTAGGTAAAAGTATGTGTATTGATGTATGGGCAGTTGTGCTAAAAAGTGGGGTTTTTTTTAAAAGCAAGTAAATGTATATTTATTTGTTTAGAAGCTTGGATATTGTCCCCAGTTAGGACATTTTTCAAAAGCCATTTGGTGTGTAAGAAATTAATATAGTACAGTCTTGATTAAATGGATGTAAACGGGACTGACCCATTGTTGGATAGATGAAAAGTCAGATAATATGGATAACCCCTTAAAAATGCATGGAAAACATACTTTATACATAAAGAACAGGCATAGGGTATCTTTAATTTAAAAGCATTGTTTATTAACACTAATCGGCAATGAAAAAAAATTAAAAACATTGCCCAGCAGGCAATTTGAGCACAAATACAGTACAGTAATGTGAACAGAAATACAGAACCAAGCAAGGGAACCATATTTATCTACTGCATGTTCAGCATCACTAGAGTTGTCTTCTGCACCAGGCAATGTGAGAGCTCACAGCTTTGTCTTTTGAAGCAGAAATCAGTACAGCAGAAATGAAGCTGAAAACCCTCCGGATCTAAGAATGAGAGAATAAAGTGCCGTAAATGAAAACAGACATGGTGTACATACTTTACATTACTGTATTACATAAAATTCATTGTGCACAAGAATCTTACCATGGTTCGCTTGCTACAAAAACACAGTCTCGGATCAAAAGTGGTTCCCTGGCAGGAAAAGCAAGTTCTCAGCTCAAAATATCTTTAATGTTCTCTTTCTTTCGCAATTCCATTCTGGAAAAGTTTCTGCTCTACAGACAAAACAACTTTTTTTTTCATCTTTTGACTGGTCAAGAATTGCTGCCAAGCTGTAAAAGCAAGATCTCAGCTTAAAACTTCTTTAACGGTTCTCTCACTGAAAAAGTGGGGTGCCAGGTGCAAAGATTGCCACAATGCTTTAAAAGCAAGGCCTCAGCTTAAAACTTGTTAATTTGAAGAGAAGCCGCATGCTTCTTAACAGTGATGAGAGGTGCATGAAGGAGTGTCTGCTGCAAAGCATTGTTCCCTTGCAGAGAAGCATGGTCTCTGATCAAATATGGCTTTCTTGCAGCGTGTGAAAGCCGTAAAACAGGAAGAGACGCTGCATGCTTCTTAACTGCAATACGATGTAACGGGGGGGGGGGGGGGGGGTTGTTGGATATGCTGGATGGTCAGATTAGCGAAGGACAGATAATGGAGATTGTACTGTATAAAATCTGCCTTAAAATCATCCTCCTATGTGGGTAAAAGTACTTGTGTTGTCCACAGTTCACATATTTCTAATTACATAGAGAGGAACACTTCCTGGCAGCATGTTTAGATCGAAGGAGGAAAATATGTATATATTATATTTTCAAATCTATGCATGTTATTCTCTATGGAAAACAAAGCAGGTGTACAGGGTAGTTTTCAAAGGGGAAATAACTAGGGCTGCACGTTAACTGTGATTAATGCTGCGATTAATGATTATTTGCCTGCCCAGTCCAGCATCTCCTGCTTCCCTCCAGGACTGCAGGCAGCTCTCCCGTCCCCATCCCAGGTTACCTCAGTTGCCTTGTAGTAAATCTTTGTCCTGCAGCGATTGGCAGCATATTGAAATGCTGCCTTGGTCTGCACCGGGCCTTTCCTTCTGACCCAACGCCCCTTTATGAAACTAGGAAGTTGGGTCAGAAGAAAGGCCCGGTGCAGGCTGAAACAACATTTTAATACGTTGCCGGCCGCTGCATGGTGAAGATTTACTGCAAGACAACTGATAAGGTAAACCGGGAGGGGAGGAGAGAGCTGCCTTGGTCTGGGAGAGATGGCAGGCGTGAGAGCGAAACAGAATGCGGAAAAGGGAGACATGTAAGAGAGAGAATGGGTGAAGGCATAGGGGAGCAGATGAAGGGACAGAGAGAATGGGTGGAGGGACAGGAGGCCACGAGGGAGAGAGAGAATGGGTGGAGGGACAGGCCACGAGGGAGAGAGAGAATGGGTGAAGGCACAGGAGGGCAGAGGGAGAGTGAATAGGTAAAGGCACAGAGAGAGAAAGGGAGAATGAGTGAAGGCATCGGGGGCACAGAGGGGGGGGGAGAATGGGTGAAGACACTGGAAACACCTGGAGGGAGAGAGAGAATGGGTGAAGGCACAGGGGGACACTTGGAGGGAGAGAGAGAGAATGGGTGAAGGCACAGGGGGACACTTGGAGGGAGAGAGAGAACAGCTGAAGGCAGGGGGCACATGAGAGAGAATGGGTGAGGGCCCCCCGCCCCCAAAGTTACAGTACCTGTTTAATTGCTGGTGGGGTAACTGAAGCCCCACCAGCTGACAAAATCCATTTCCTGAGTCACCCCCATCTTCCTTGTACTGCCTTAGGAGCGAGGAAGCTAGCTGGGTGCCTCCAGCCACCAATACTTGCACTCCCCAAGCATGCTCAGTCTGTTCGTGAACTGAGCATGCTTGGGGAGTGCCGGTATCGGCGGCTGGAAGCACCCCTCTGGCTTTCCCACTGATGCAGCACAAGGAGGAAGGGAGATACTTTGACAGTGGATTTGTTCGACTGGCTTCGGCATCCCCATCAGCAAAGGTAAGATATCTAAGAAGAGAGGGAAGGAGAAGAAATGTGTCCCCTCCCCCCCCCCCCCCCCCCCCGAACAGCTGTGTATGGCCCAACTTCAGTCGCACAATTGGTCGCGATTTAAAATTTTAATCGAAATGCAGCCCTAGAAATAACCAGATACCTTTTATTTGAGTTTCCATCGGGTCTCAAAGGGAGAGTATCCCTAAACTTTGTATTAATGCAAGAAGTTTAAAAATTGACCCCTTTGCGTGTGAATGATATGATATATCCACTCATTTATTGATGTGTATTATTTCCTCATTTAGCTTCAGAAGGAAGATTTCTCTCTTGCTCTTTTCAGATCACCAGCACTTTACATTTCCATTTGTCTTCTGCTTTAAAATCGTTGATTGGGTGTAAAGGTTTAAAAAAGATGTTAAATGTGCGTTTGTACTTTGCTTTGAGTTTTTCAGCAAAGATTTACACAGGATCCATATCTGCAAAGATGTTAAATGTGCGTTTGTACTTTGCTTTGAGTTTTTCAGCAAAGATTTACACAGGATCCATATCTGCTGATTTTCACAAGAAAACTGTAAAAGCCAGAGTCCAAACCTCTTGTCACATCTTCTCAAAGGGAGGAGCTCTGGTTTCTGCAAGTGTTGGCATGTAACTAGGTGCAGTAAACATTATTACATGTAGTTGGGCATTAAGCAGCTTCTGATTTTCATGACTTTCAGTCCACATGCACTCCACTTTTTTTTTTTTAATAGCAAAATTGTATGTGCATGTATTGGACACATGGTAATAGATACAAAAAAAGCTGAATTACCACAACTTGTGAATAGTAGCACCAGTAGAACTGGGATTTTCTTTTAAATAGATTCTGTGAGAGGCCTGTGCTTTTCAGTCCTGTTTTTAGTCATTTGTGTTACCATCCTTCAGACCCCTTTTTCTTCTTCAGGTATCACACATCAGTGAGCTTTAACAATTAATGTGTTTCCTTTAATAGTTTGTTAGTTACTGCACGTATTTAAAGAAAGAAAAGCTAGACAGCAGAACCAAAGATACAGAAAAACGAGTTAAAAGAAAAATATTCAGAGAAAACAGGAGTATTTGGCCCAATAGTGATTTTAATTCAAATATGAATAATCCTCTACTGAAATAAACACTTGATTACTGATTTCATGTTACTTTTTTTATTATTTGTTATGTTAGAGCTCAACGCCCATTATTCGTGTTCGGCCAGATATTTTTCATTATTTTTATGTGGCCATGTTTTTTTACAACTCTATTAGTAACACCCATATCTAGTGACGTTACTACATTATCAGATATTGATTGAAAATTTGGTATAATCATCTTACAATTATTTAGTCTATAGCACCATCCACCAGATACATGCTTGCACAAATCTGAAAACATATTCTGTAACTTCCCTTCTTTGAGCAGCCAGTTATTTTTGCACATTGTGTGTATGTAGTCCCTCTGCTCCATCTTTTCTCAAATCTACATAATGAAATGAATTCAGCGCCCCATAACACAGATTTTGTATCTGTGCTGGTAAGCTTACTTCCTTCTGGCTCCATTTCCAACATTAAATTTTAAACCAGGTTCCACAGCTGACTTTTCTGTGTTTAAAAAAAAATTAGGGGTTAGGGACTGTATTCCTTTATCAGCGGTGTAGAATAAAAGGTAGGCCTAAGAGCCACAAACCATCCTCTGCCCAACAGGAATAAGAGACTCCATCCACACAGGAATAAGAGACTCCATCCACTGGAGTTCTTGGGACCCCAGCAATGTTCAGGGGAATCAACTTGCATTTCTTTGTATTTTTATTTGTCCTGTCATCTGGTGACTGATTTGGTTGGGGGAGGGAGGAAAACAGGGGTTGTCTGAATATGCTTGGCCATCAGACATAACAGGCTAAGTAGGAAACGGCATTTAGCAAGGACGAGCAAGATATGAAGTTCTCAGTGATGGGGGATGACATCCAGTGGAGCCTAGGGGCAGTAAAAATGAGTGACAACTCTGAGGTTTAGAGATCTTTCTAGCATGCTTGACCATGCATGTGTGGGAGTTTCTATGCTATTGTGTGGGAGACCTTTAATTGGTCCTGATCTGCAGTCTCTCTCTTTCATGAGTGACTGTTGTTTTCTGCATGAGGTTTCTTCAGACCTCTTTAATTCTCTTCCTCTTGATCTCCATAAATAGGTTTTTCAGTCACTTCCAGATTTCTTTGAACTTTGTGTTGCTGCCACTTGAAATGCATTGAGTTGTGGTAGTGGATTGAACACTGTGCATTTTTCCTTCAGTGTCCCAAAGAAAAACTTCAAGAAGTGCAGGCTGTGTGCCAAGAACCATATCAGTTACTGATGCACACAAGTAGATAAATATGGTACTTGTTTTCCACCAACTCTCAAAATGGTTTAAAGTGGATCACAAAATACTGTGAATAATTCACAGAAATTCACAATAAAAACTTTCTAAAGAGATAAGCCTATGCTTTAAACTCATGCCTGGAGCCTCAGTATGAACACTGAGGCACAGAGATGCTGCCGTGCTGGCTGTCTTGATGTTCATATGGAGTGAATTGGAGCAGAAAGCTGTACTAAGGCATTACCTTCTAGGTCTAGGTCCCAACAGAAAAGGGATGTCCTCGTAGAGATATTTCTTATGGCTCAACCCAAACTCAGAGTTCATGTCTTAGAAATTTTCATAAGACATGGAATCTGAGCGCTTCTGGTGATCCTCTTATGTATCAGCAGACTACTCTGAACGGGAGATGTTAGCTGGTCTCTTCTCAGAACCCTCAGCCCCAGGAAGGGAGGAAGTGTGTATTAGAAGATCTCTCCTTTAGATTTATACAGGAAATGACTGACACCATAAAGGAGGAGGATGAGCCCATGGTAGAAAATTTAGACATGTAAAATTTTCGAGTCCCCCCTACCCCCTGAAGGAAGACGTGACAATGTCCATTTATAGAATGCTGAAGGATATACAGATAAAAATGGCATTTAACACTTATATTAGCAATGCCCTTCTATTTTTTCCTGTTTTATTACTATATTGTTTTTTTGTAATCATCCGGGACATTCCAATTCTAACTTCTTTATACTCTAGAATTCTCTTAGTCACGATCCCAATATTTTTCTTGTACAGTGATGTTTTGTTACACCTGTCAACAAGAAGGCAGACTTTGCATATAAATCTAGAAGGTTCCCAGATTTGACAGAAAGTTGGTTGTAATTGAATATGCTGTTAAGAAGGCCAAGTTGACCTTAGAGATGGATAGCTCTATCCTGGACCATATTAGGAGAATGGTACATCAGAATATAATTTACATCCCATGTAACTTTATACCAGCTGTTCATGAGCCAGTATATGAAGACCCTTGGTTTAAGGTAGGCAGTATGTAATTTTCCCCCTCAGGATAACCTTAGGTTACTGGTGGCCAAAGGAAAAGAATATGGAAAAACTCATGGTTTCCTCAAACTGTCTTATCGAGAATCTCTGCAGTGTATACTGGTGCCTGTAGGCTCTCATGGCTGGGGACTTCAGACCTAAGTTTTGATGTGCAAGAACAGCTTGCTGATGTGCCCTGCATGGAGGATAGTCTTTTCAAAGACAGTTGAAGAGGCAGTAACTCGGATAAAGGACCACTGTTTAATGCTTCAAGCCTTCTCTGCAGTCACTTCTGACCCGACCACCTCATCTAGCAGGTGCTTGAGGAATCACTTTTGTCCTCTGAAAAGGCATTATCCTTCCCTCCCCATTCTCATCAGGGGGAACAGGTCCGGTGCCCTCTATTATGTCTGGCACCAAATGCCCACCTCGTTCCTTTTATGTACATGAGGCCATGAAAATCCTTATTTCGGCGCAGTGGGATACGCCGGATAGTGGGCTTAAGGTTGCTAGAGCTATGTCGCGTCTTTATGCGCTGCCTGCTGCTGACTTAGACTTGCTGAAGGTTCCTACGATGGATTCATTAATCACAGCGGTCACTAAGAAAACCACTCTCCCTGTGGAGGGTGGCACGGCGCTCAAGGACCCTCAGGATCGTAAGTTGGAGACTTGCTTGAAGCTGTCCTTTGAAGTAGCGGCCCTTTCCCTGCAAGCTTCAGTTTGTGGCTCTTATGCGGTGCAGGCATTCTTATTGTGGGTACAGAAAGCCTCCTCTCCGGAGGACCTCATGGCTGTTTTGCCGGCCTTAGAGTCCGGTTTAGCCTTCCTTGCGGATCTTCTTTATGATCTTTTGAGGGCTTCGGCGAAGGTTTCCCTAGCGGTCACCGTGTGTCGCTGGCTGTGGTTGCGACATTGGGCTGCAGACGTGGCCTCTGAGTTACGGCTGGCAAGGCTTCCTTTTAGGGGTAAGCTTTTGTTTGGGACAGACCTAGAACAGATTGTGAAGGACCTCGGTGACTCTAAGGGCCAGCTCTTCCCGGAGGACAGGTCCAAATTTGTGCGGCCGGTGGGACTTAGACCTAAGTTTAAGGATACACATCGTTATAGTCCAGGTCGCGGGGCCTCTTTTCAGAGAGCAAGGTCTTCTCAGAGACCTCAGCCCTTTCGAGGTGACAGGCGGACCTTCCTTTCTGGTAACAGAAACCAGCCCACAGCCAGGTCCGCCCAATGATGGGGCTCTGGTCCATCTCCAGCCGGTTATTGGGGGCAGGCTGTCCCTATTCCTGGTGGAGTGGACCATGGTAACATCCAACGGATGGGTCTTGGTGGTTATTAGAGACGGCTACAAGTTGGAATTGGCTCGTCCGATAGTAGACTCGTTTCTGGAATCTCCTTGCAAATCTCCCGCCAAGGTGTGGGCAGTTCGTCACACCCTCCTCAACTTACAACGACTGGGAGCCGTCCAGCCTGTAACCCCAGCAGAAAGAGGGTGCAGTCAATACTCCATTTATTTTGTGGTGCCAAAAAAGGGCGGTTCTTGGTGACCCATCCTAGATCTCAAGTGTGTCAACAGGTCCTTACGGGTTCGGCATTTCCGCATGGAAACCCTCTGCTCGTTGTTCGCAGCGGTACAGCCAGGGGAGTTTTTGACATCTCTCGATCTCAAAGAGGCCTATTTACACATTCCAATTTGTCCTCCCCACAGGTGTTTTCTTCGCTTTGCAGTGCTCGGTCGTCATTTTCAATTTAAAGCGATGCCCTTCGGCCTAGCCACAGCACCTCTGACTTTTTCCAAGGTCCTTGTCATAGTGGCGGCCTATCTTAGAAAGGAAGGGATTCAAGTCCATCCTTATCTAGACGACTGGCTTGTGCGGGCGTCTTCTTTTGAGGAGAGTCGACGGGCAACCGACAGAGTGGTCGGGTTGCTTCAATCGCTTGGTTGGGTGATCAACTTCCTAAAGTGCAGCCTTACGCCCTCCCAGACGCTGGAATATTTGGGAGTGTGCTTCGATACCCGAACAGGGATAGTTTCTCTTCCTTCAGCTCGAGCACAGCAGTTGCAGGGTCAGTTGCGAGCTCTGTTCCAAACTCCAAACCTGTGGGCTTGGGACTATGTACAAGTTCTGGGTTCCATGGCTTCCACCTTGGATGTCATAAAGTGGGCCAGAGCTCACAGGCACCCTCTGCAGTGGCACCTTCTGAGCCGTTGGCCTCCTTTCTTGGAGGATTACGAGGTTCGGGTGCCATGTTCGACCTGTCTGCATACAATCATGCACTGGTGGTTCATTCAAAAAAATCTGGTGTCTGGCATTCCTCTGCAAATCCTGGAATGGAAGATCGTGACCACGGATGCGTCACTGTCTGGTTGGGGGGGCTCATTGCCTCTAACAGACGGCCCAGGGCATTTGGAGCGCGACGGAGGCGTTTTGGTCCATCAACCAGTTCGAGTTGCGGGCGATTCGTCTGGCCCTTCTGGAGTTTCTGTCTCTTCTCCGTGGTTGCCCAATGCGACGGCAGTTGCCTACGTGAACCATCAGGGGGGCACCAGGAGTGCACCACTAGCGCACAAGGCGGCCCTGATCTGTCGTTGGGCAAAGACTCATCTCTCTCTCTTGAAGGCGGCTCATATAGCGGGGTCACAGAATGTGTAAGCGGACTTTCTCAATCGCCACCAGTTGGAGCCGGGGGAGTGGACACTCTCCCTCTGGCCTTCGATCCCCATTGGGGGATGCCGGTGATGGAATTAATGGCTACCACATTCAATGCGAAGGTTCCCTGTTTCTTCAGCAGGGGAAGAGAGCTGGGCTCGGAAGGCATCAATGCTCTTCTACAACCTTGGCCCAGGGGCCTGCTCTTTGCCTTTCCCCCGTGGCCAATGGTGGGCAGGTTACTGATTCGCATTGCTAGTCATCCCGGTCCAGTGATCCTGGTGACCCCAGATTGGCCCAGATGCCCTTGGTAAGCGGATATGGTCAGACTCCAGTTCGATCGTCCTCTCCGGCTCCAGGCACAGGACGGTCTCTTGCTGCAGGGACCAGTCATGGAGGATCTCTCCCCCTTTGGTCTTACGGCCTGGCCCTTGAAAGGGCAAAGTTGAGAAGGAAAGGGTATCCGGACGCGGTTATTGCTACGATGCTTCAGGCTCGGAAAAGATCCACCTCGATAGCTTATGCTAGGGTGTTGCGTACCTTCGATTCGTGGTGTACGAGTTTGGGATTGTCAGCGGCTTCGGTATCTGTTATCCTCGCGTTTCTTCAGGAGGGTGTACAGAAATCACTCTCGTTGAGTTCTCTTAAGGTGCAGGTGGCAGCTCTGGCATGCTTTAGAGGCTGGCTTCAGGGGGCGTCGATCGCCTCCCACCCGGATGTGGTTCGTTTTTTTTTAAGGGGCGTAAATCGGTTGCATCCTCCGCTCGTGCCAGTTCTGCCATTCTTGAACCTTAATCTAGTTCTCAAAGCACTTCAGCGTCCTCCTTTCGAACCCTTATCAGGGATTACGGTTAAGGATCTTACCTTGAAGTCGATTTTCCTAGTAGACATTACTTCAGCTCAGAGAATTTCAGAGTTGCAGGCTGTTTCTTGCAGAGACCCCTTCCTGCGTTTTACGGAGGCAAGGGTATTGATTAGGACAGTTCCTTCGTTTTTGCCCAAGGTGGTTTCTCATTTCCATTTGGGGCAGTCTCTGCATTTGCCGACTTTTCGCCAGGAAGATTACCCCGAGCAATTCCGGGCTCTGCGCTGCCTCAATGTGAGACGGGCTCTTCTCAAGTATTTGGAGGTGACGAATGAATTTTGTCTTTCTGACCATCTCTTCATCCTTTTTGGAGGCAATAAGAAGGGTCATATGGCTTCCAAGGCCACCATAGCCCGTTGGGTGCGGGAGGCCATCACTTCGACCTACGTGGCATTGGGCAAGCAAACCCCTGCGCAAATTCGTGCTCATTCTACGCGAGCTCAGGCTTCCTCCAATGCAGAGTCCTGTTTGGTTTCTCTGGAAGATATCTGCAGAGCCGCTACATGGGCTTTGGTCCATACGTTCACTCGTCATTATCGGGTGGATGTGGCAGCTTGGCAGGATGCGGGTGTTTGGCTCATCGGTGATTTCTTCCGGGTTTAAGGGTGTCCTGCCCTACTTGAGGACTGCTTAGGTACATCCCACAAGTCTGGATTGATCTGTGGGATGCTATGGAAGGAAAAATTAATTCTTAGCTGATAATTTTCTTTCCATTAGTCCCAACAGATCAATCCATTGGCCCCCCCTGGATTTACTGTCTGCGGTTTTGTTTCGGTTGGTTAGTTTTTTCGGGTTTCATTGTTCTGAATGTTCCTTCATTTGATTAAATAATAAAAAACAAATAAATTTGGTAGTGGTGGAAGTATGTTGGGCATTTGATCTGACAATTTCAGGAGAGTTTTCTATTGTTTCCATTCCATTGCTTTGGTATCGTTCATACTGAGGTTTACTTGGCTGCACAGGTCCACATATAGCAAACCTCAGAGGTTCTCTCTATCTCCACCTGCTGGTAGAGGGACACAACCCACAAGTCTCTGGATTGATCTGTTGGGACTAATGGAAAGAAAATTAACAGGTAAGAATTATTTTTTTCCTGCTGTGGGTTCAAATTGCTGCAAAACGGTGCAGTGCCTTTAGTGGTGGGTTTGAGCCAGAAGGATCATGTGAAGCAAGCCTCTATTGATGAAATTCCACTGGTTGTCAGTGGTCTAGAGGGCTGGTTCAAGCAGAGTTTAAATTCAGGCGCAATATGAATGTTCCTGACCCTTCTCCCCACCAAGAGCTTAGATTTGTACCTGAGGCAGTGGAAGGTTAAGTAATTTGCCCAAGGTCACAAGGAGTTTGATTCTGCTACATTCCAGTTTGTTAGCTTGTTACAGAACTGAGGTGACCCAGTCAATACCAGCACAAAGAGTCCCCCTACATGCATTGTTTTCTTTGCTGGAAAGCTTTGTAAAAATCATATGAACAAGAGTTGCCCTATTGTGTCAGACCAAGGGTCCATTTAGCCCAGGATCCTGTTTTCCAACAGTTGCCAATCCAGGTCACAGGTACCTGGTAGAGTCTAGGGCTTGTTACTCATAGTATCACGCCAGAATCCATTGTTAACATTGCATAATAGTGAGTCCTGCTCTTCTTGGAGAACACCAATTACTGGTAAGCAACTTTACAGATTGTATTTGTTTCCACTTTTTCATTGATGGTGCAAGCAACCTACAGCCTTCGGTGATCACCAAGTCCAACTCTGCATACCCATTGGTTAGGCCACGGTCCTGGCAGAAGTGATACACCGGTCACTTCGATAGTCCCCATATAGCACATATCCGCAATAACAGGCACGCCACATAGAGACACAGGTCCCCTCCTGGGGTATCATAAGGAAAAGGTTCTCTTCCAGCAGCGCTCCCAAGCAGTTTTATACTGCATGGCTATCTGCCTAGGCCTGACCTGCAGTCATTTCCAATCCATCAATGAAAGTCTTAGCTGCATCTTCCATGTCAAATAGCTGAATCTGACCTTGGTGATGACTCTTGAGATGAGGTGGATACAGCAGAGCAAATCTTAGCAGCAGGTAGCGTAGAATAGAATTGTACATAGTTAACATAGTAAATGACGGCAGAAAAAGACCTGCACGGTCCATCCAGTCTGCCCAACAAGGTAGCGTAGAATAGAATTGTACATAGTTAACATAGTAAATGATGGCAGAAAAAGACCTGCACGGTCCATCCAGTCTGCCCAACAAGATAAACTCATATGTGCTACTTTTTGTGTATACCCTACCTTGATTAGTACCTGTCCTCTTCAGGGCACAGTCTGCCCAGCACTATCCCCGCCTCCCAACCACCAGCCTCGCCTCCCGTAGTCCTCTTGTTCTAATAGGCTCCTTCAGCATTGATAATATCCAGCTGGTTTATTGTGCTGATCCTTCTGCTCCTCCCCTCACCTTATTAAATGATTATCTGGATTACAAAGGCACATCTCTTAAAAGCAACTCCCGCAGAGTAATCTTGAAAATGGATGGGCACAATAGGAAGGGAGATAAAGCAATAGTTCAAACTGCTAGACTCGTGAAATATAAACTGAACTCGGTTACATTAGGCCTGGTTTTATAACAGGACACCTGTGCGACAAGTCCATAAAGGTGTCTATTTCAAGCCTGTTTAATAAAGGGAACATAAGTGCCCGTGTGTGTTTATACAATAGTCTCCCTGTAGCATGTAAATGCTGATGCACACATTTACAGCTGTCTCAAACCAGGCGCAAATACGTGTGTGTACTCGTCATGTATATTTTATAAAATACACTACTGATACATGACAAATGTCCCAAGGAATGCTTATACATGGCATTCATATAAGTACACACTGTCTTGTCGCATGGAATAACCTTTACAACAGGGCTTGACAGTTTCTTAGGATCTAGGAGCCAGACTTGTAGTGACTGGAATTTTTATTCATTTATACACATTTATAAATTACAGATTTATAAATGTGCTGAACATGATGTACTGAAGATGATACACAGCAAGCTGTTTAACACAGCAGCAGGGAAGGAGCAGATAGGCGGCAACTGCTCTCTCCTTCACCCACCCACCTACAGCCCCATCATCTGGCAACAAGAGAGGGGCTTTAGGCTATGGTTGGTGGGGCAATGAGAGAGAAGCTAAAGCTGCAGCTACTAAGGGTGAGTGGGACGGTGCACCCACCCACCTAGTCCCAAAAGCTGCAGCCTTAGTCTCTCTCCATTGCCCTCTTTACCCCAGCAGCTTCAGTTTTAATCCCTTCCCACTTCTAATCCATTCACTCCCAGCAGACGCAGCCACTCTTCATGACCTACCCAGCCACCCCAACAGCAGCCTTGGCTCACATCCCCATCCATAGCAGTAGCCTCTGAACCTCTCCAGTATCCCCCCCCCCCCCCAAAAAAAAGATAGCTTATCTCAATCCCCACCCCGCAAAAAGAATAACATTTCTGAAAAAATTATTCTACCAACAGGGCTGCTTAATGCTCCTTAAGGGTTGCATCTGCGGTTGCTAGCACTCCAAGTATCCTCCATGGGGGCTGCCTCTCCAGGGTGGATATCCCCAAATTTTTCTCTGCTCCCCTACCCCAGTGTGCTAACATATATACACACACATAACTCTCTCAGTGCCTCCCCCTAGTGCAGACATGCAAACAGCCACCCTCCTCTCCCATAGCTCACTTTCTCACACGCACGCATACCCCATAGCTCTTTTTGCCTCCCTCTAGCACACACACTCGCCCATAGATGTCTGTCAATCACCACACCATATACCCACCTGTGGCACTTCCCCCCCCCCCCCCCCCCCCCCCCGGTAGCTGCCTTCCAGTTATGACCCCCCCCCCCCCCCCCAAACTGAATTCTCATTTCTGCTCTCCAGCTTTTTATCTTCTCCACCTGCAGATACCTTACCAGCTCCTTGCCTTCAGCACACTTGCACCAGTCCACGCTCCCATCTCCCCCTGCCTGTCACTTCCCCTCCTGCAGCATAAATGCCCAGTTCACGCTCCCTCCACCCCCAGCAATACTAGAGAAACAGAAATGCAAGATATCAGAGATGTACATTTCCAAAAGTTAACGTGGTCCATTTGATAACTAAAAATAAGAGGTTTTTTGTTTGTTTTTTGTACCTTTTGTAGTCTAAGCATTTTATTTTTCCATTTGATTTGATCTGTGTCTCTCCTGCCTTGCTAGGGTCTCCTGTTTGTTTGACATTTCTTCTGTCTCCCATGTCTCTCCCTTATATGGTATGAAGCCCTGCCCAGCGCATCCGGGGATCCACTGGGCAGGGCTGGGTGCTGCCATTTTGCAGGCGGCGCTGATGGAAGAGGAGGGAGGCCACCTCTTTCCTCCAACTTAAGGTAGAGGGGTGGGGAAGGGCTGCTAGACCACCAGGTGGGTGGAGGGGGGGGATTGTCTGCGGCCCACTGGGCCCCCAGGGACATTTCAGGAATGCTGGGGGTGGGATTAGGAGGGGGGGGCTGGAGACCCACCAAATCTTCAGCCCCCCTGAACCTGTGTCGGAGGGACCAGAGGTCCACCGGACCTCCAGCCCCTGTCGCTGGGGGGGGGGGGGGGGGTCAGGCACATCTGAGGGATGTTGGGGGAGCTAGGGGAGGCTGGAGACCCAACGGATCTCCAGCCTCCCCTGAACCTGTGTTGGGGGGTGGGGACAGGAGGTCCACCAGACCTCCAGCCCCCTTTTTGCTTGGCTCGGGACAGGGGTAGTTGGGGTCTGGTGGTCCTGTGGACCTCCAGCCCCTGTGTTTGACAGGTCTGGGCTTACCCCATGATCAAAGAGAATTGCGTGCTTAAATTTGCATGCAGTTATCTCTGATCATAGGTCCTGTAAAGCCCTGCGCTGTTTGGAACAGCGTGAGGCTTTTGATCATCTGCATGTTTGTGTTTCTATCAGAGCTGTCCAGTATCTTTCCTCTCTGTCCCTGATCCACCCCCTTTGCTGGCCAGAGCAGCATGTCTTCATGGCTGCTGATGCTGAGGATCTAGGTAAGCTTTGATGGGGGGGAGGAAGGATGAGAGATGCTGGTGCTATGGTTTTTTTGTTTTAGACATCATGGTGACCTTGCGCATGGGTTTTGTTGAGCCCTGCTTTATAAAATTACAGCCATTGTGGACAAAAGGGTGCTCCATTGGCACTCAGCTTGTTTTTAACAAAGGAGTTACAGCAGGATATATTTTTTTCATGGAAAGAGTGACTGACACCTGGCATGCTGTCCTGGAGGAGGTGGTGGAGCAAAATGGTTTGGAATGAACACAGAAGATCCCTTAATGACAACTGAAGCAAACCAAACTTTAGGCAGTTAAGCTCAAAGCAGCAGTGAAATGACTTTTTTGTGTTTCTGAGTAAATGGAATGACTGGCATGGAGTTGCAGTTTCAACCTTAACCACCTTATTGGGCAACCAGATTGATTCATTTTGGTTTTGTATGTCATCTACAACGTTACTCTGAATTCCAGATGTTGTATCCCTGCTTGCCCTGATCTAATTCTTTTCTGATCAACATGGAGGCAGAAGGATTGTAGAATTACTGAGTGGCCTTTCTTTAGTAAAGATCTGTTGCCATTTTCATGATCGTTCACATTACATTTGTCTTTGAACAGAAATGAACAACAGAACATTCACCCTGAGAACCAAGAACGAGTGAGAGTTCTTCGGGAACAGCTGCAGACAGAACAGGTACTGTAGTATGAGTACAAGTGCCTTATGTGATTTGGCATTGTGATATGATGGCAGTGCTGCACATAGCAGCAAGCTCTAATTTCCTGCCTGGAGCCAAAGGTTTTGAACACATTTTAAACTAATGGTGCTGTTTCAGTCCCCTGCTGGCACCAAGCTTTTAACTTTAGAAGAACTTCTCTTTCATTTTCTTAATATATAGCCATGGCCATTGGAGAAAGAGGAGAAAGGGAAGAGAAAAAAAAAAGGTATGTGTTTTAGATTTAACTGCCTTTTTAAAGTTAGTTTTTAGCAGCATAAACTGCACAACAAGAAACGTGTGTATTAACATGTTACAGATCAGTTTTTAACAGTGGTCAACAGTGTTCATCTTTGTGCTTTGTTTTTTCCCCATTTTTATTCCTGTCCCCTATCCTCTGACCCAGATACTTTGTATTTAAAAAGAAAAATGATTCCCCTGCCACAAATCCATTTGCATATTTTCCCTTCTTACCAAGTAATATGCCATTTGTTACTATGGAAAGCCTTCCATGCTTTACAACATTCCCAGCATCCAGGCTTTTAGCCCTCATTCCCCCCTTTTTGTATATATAACTGAGTCTTAATGTTTATGCTAGAATCTTAATGTTTGTATGCCCCCTCCTGTATCTTTGGGCTTTTTGTCCCTCTAATTCAAAGTACCCTTTTCTCCGACCCACCCACCTGTTCCAGAACTTCTGAAATCTCACAGCCTATAAAATCCAGCAAGTGATTTCATTCATATTGCATCCATTCTCTACATATCTGTCCCACAGATGGTAGTATTTGTTGCTTCCACTTCCAGCTTCGCCACTACTAAACATATCTGAATGAACGTTCCCACTTCCTCCTCTTTAGGTCAAGTCAGTTTACCCAGTATCATCAATGACTCTTCAGGTTCCAAAGCCAATTCCCTTCCTAAGATGTCATGGAATAGGGATAATAGCTGCTTCCAGTAATCTTGTATAGCAGCACATTCCCTCCACATTTGTGCAAAATATCCCACTTTTGCCAACAGAATGTGCTTACCCATTGTATTCAGTCTCGGTAAGGTTAAATATGTTCACTACAATATTTTATATCCCACTTCAAGAAGGTTAGAAGATATTGGCTTTTTGTTTAAAGAGTGATAAACTCCCTGACAATCCCGTTCTTCCCATTGCAGCCCTAGGTCCTTATTATCTCTCCATCACATCTTTTAGTTGTTCTCAGGGCATATATTTTGGATAACAGCCCCTTTGTTTCTCTTATGTGTTAAATATAATTCCTCAAACATTGTCATCTTCTCTTCCAAAGCTGTTGCTATTTCTTTATCTATTGTGTAGTGTTTAACTTGCAGATAATAACCACCCTCATTAAGGCCAATTTGTCCCGCAAATCCAGAAACTTCAAAATCAGTCCCTTCTTATCCAGCAAGCCACATAGAGTTCTAATCCCCTTCACCTTCCATTCCCCAAACACCTGATATATTACCTCAGGAGGATAATTTCTAATTGTATGTAATGGGTAAGAATCTTGTCGCTTTCTTTTTCCCCTCCATCAGCCCCTCCATTTCCTTCCCCCACACTCTCAAGAAACAATCCAAAAACAGGTGCCCTGTCTCTTGATGGCCCTTGTTGAAGCAGTATAATCATGACAAAGTCCCTAGTGACACTCCCTTTTGTAAGGTTGTTCAGTCCTCATATCCAATGTTTTCTACCTCCAATGTCTCTCCAATCAAACAGTTCTGAGTTGTTCTGCCTCAGGCCACACAGGGCACCCCCAATCCGCCTTTATCGTTAAGTAAGTACACGTTGCCTCCAAATGGAGATTCAGAAGAGAGTGTTCAGGTTCTTCAACATTTTTCCAGGCACTTCTGTCAGTAAAACCATAAATAGAAACAGAAGTCTTGGAAGTATATTCATCTTGACAACTACTATTCTACCTAACCACGATAAATTGATCTCCATCCATTTGTTCATATTCTGAAAAAGTTGCTTCAATAAAGGGGCATAATTGAACTGATACAACTTAGTCCAGTCTCTGGTGATATGAACTTCCAAATATTTTATATTTTGCCCATTTGAACAGAAACACCTCTTTCAGCCTCTCTTCTGCTGCTCACTCAAATTTAATGTAAGTACTTCTGTCTTGGTCGTATTTTTCTTATATCCTGAAAATTCACTATATGGATAATTTTCTGCATTGGGAAGTGGAGAGAAGGATTGCCCCAGAGAAAAGATTGTGCCGATCTGCAGATAACACAGTCTTAAACTTATTTGCCCCACTTTACCCCTTTAATTTAAGGATTCCCTCAAACTTTATCAGCCAGTAGTTCTATTACTAGGGCTAACAGGGGCAACAAAGGGCATTTCTGCTGAGTTCCTCTCTCTTTCTTAATGGAAATTCAGAATCATTTCAGCTAATTTCCATTAACCCTCACTCTTGCTTTGAGTGGAAGGAGGACAATCATTCTATTGTAAAGATAGAGTGAATCAAATTGGGGGGGGGGTGCACTATATGTTAGAGAATTGAGTCAAAATAAATATTCTACATGAAACAGATAGCAGCATGGAATCCTTGTGGATAGATATTCCATGTGTGAAGGGAAATAGTGTCAGGTCTTACAGCAGCAACTAGGTTTGTGAGCCCTTGGGCCGCTGCCAAGGAGCAGCAGTGACAGGCAAAACCACCCCAACCAGCACTGGGCTCACACACATACAAAGCAGAGACTGCAGAAGGGGATAAGCAAAGCAGGAACACACTGGACAAGAACACTTGGACTGGAACACAGGACTGGAGCAAGGCTTCACCTGCACTTGACCACCCTTCCCCAGGAGTTGAGCCCCTGGGTGCAGGCGGCCGGCAGGACTTACCGGACTGGCCAGGAACTGGATACCAGCAGGAAACATACAACAGAGTCAAGACTACAAGCTGCCAGGCAGCCACTAAGACAGAAACACAGACAGGAGGGAGTCAGGACTAAAAGCTGCCAAGCAGCCACTAATAAAGAACACAGATACAAGACAAGGAAATGCAGACCAGAAACAAGACTAGGAACTAAACAATAAAACCAAAGCTAACTACACACAAACAAGAACCAGGCAAGAACTCAGAATAAAACTGTGCAGAAGTGCACAGAGCACCCCCACATACCAAGGACCTTAGACGATGCAAAGGCAAACACAGAAGTTTCTAGGTGATTAATAAAGCCCATCAGCTGCTAAAGCTCAGCTGCAGCAATCACAAGGCAACTACGAGTGCTGTTCAGGTACAAACAAGGAAAGCAATTCTGGCAGCCCGGAAGATCTGGACTGAATTGGGCTGAAGTCTGGAATGGGTGACAGTAAACAGACAGTCCATTGCAGCCACGAGGTATGGCCACCAGAGGGCGAGGTGAGCACAGACAAGGAAACGGTCACAAACCGTATATAAATAGTATACTGGTAGGGCTTTACTACTCTCCACCAGGACAGATCAAATGGATGAAGACATGTTTACAGAAATTAGGAAAGCTGGCAAATTGGGCAACATTATAATAATTGGTGATTTCAGTTACCAACTAAATGTATGGAATATGTAGAATATAAATCACCACTAATTTTCAGCTTTCTACAATCATCACAGGGTTGAGAGGAGGTTATGGACTTTCACACACGAAAAAAGACCTCAGTGTAACCGGCAATCCCTCCTTCCAAAGGACACGCCTTATAATAAGAAAGAGTGGAAAGGAGGAGAGGTTGGTTTGGGGGAAAGATAAGAAGCTCAGTCTTGGTCATGTTTAGTTTCAGGTGGCGCTGAGACATCCAGGCAGCAATGTCAGACAGGCAGGCTGATACTTTGGCCTGGATTTCGGCTGAGATTTCTGGTGTGGAGAGGTAGATCTGGGAGTCATCAGTGTAAAGATAATACTGAAAACCATGGGATGAGATAAGAGTACCAAGGGAAGAAGTATAGATGGAGAAAAGAAGAGGTCCCAGGACAGATCCCTGAGGTACACCAACTGACAGTGGGATAGAAGTAGAGGAGGATCCACTAGAGTATACACTAAAGGTTCGCTGGGAGAGATAAGAAGAAAACCAGGAAAGAACAGAGCCCTGAAATCCAAGTGAGGACAGTGTATCAAGGAGTAGGCTGTGATCAGCAGTGTCAAAAGCAGCAGATAGATCGAGAAGGATGAGGATAGATTAGAGACCTTTGGATCTGGCCAGGAACAGATCATTGGAGACTTTAGCAAGCGCTGTTTCAGTTGAATGAAGGGGGTGAAAGCCAGATTGAAGTGGATCAAGAATAGCTTGAGATGAAAGAAAGTCAAGGCAATAGTGGTGAACAGCACGTTCAAGTATCTTGGATAGGAAAGGGAGGAGGGAGATGGGGCGATAGTTGGATGGACAGGTAGGGTCCAATGAAGGTTTTTTAAGGAGTGGTGTGACTATGGCATGTTTGAAGGCATCAGGAACAGTTGCAGTGGACAGTGAAAGATTGAGGACATAATAGATAAAAGGGATGACAGTAGGAGAGATAGTGTTAAGTAGATGGGTAGGAATAGGATCAGAGGAACAGGTAGTTAGTTTCAAGGAGGAAATAAGACGTGAAAGGATCTGAATGAAGAAAATAAGAATCGACATAAGCAGTGTCAAGATAGATGCAAAGCATTGATAAAGAAGTCTAAAAGAGAATATGAAGAAAAACTTGCTGTGGAGTCAAAAACACATAGTAACAACTTTTTCAGGTACATAAGAAGCAGATGGAGATGCCCTAATTAAATTTGTAGCCTCCTATTTGGTTCAAGGCCCTGTAGATTAGAGATTAGGCCAGGGGTGGGCAGGAGGAAATTGAAGTCTAAACTGAGGACTTCCTGTGCCTATTAGCTGTGCTTTATACAGTAGTAACTGTAAAATAGCCTATGGAATTATGGATTTGGATAGGCTGGAGAGGGCTTTGATGGCAACTTCAGTAGTTGAAAACTAAGGACAAGGTCGGGTGGACTTAATAATCTGTCCCAGAAATACCAGGGACAGCGATCCCAAGCATTTTATATCGCATTTGTTGTTGGTTTAATTATGACTTGATAATGAGTGTGACTGTTGGGCAGACTGGATGGACTGTTCAGGTCTTTATGTGCCATTATTTACTATGTTACTATGATGTTACTACTAAGTCTGCCTCCCTGCAACCTCCATTCATGTCCTCTAGTTTTACTGCTCCTTTGTTTTTGGAAGAGGTTTGTTTGAATATTAATACCTTTCTAGTACTTCAATGCATGTATCAGATCACCAGTGGCGTACCCTAGGGTATTTGACACCCGGGGCCGATCATTTTATAACACCCCCTCCTCTATGTGAAAATATTATTTTTACTAATAATCCATGAGTCACACAACAAGGGTGTACCTAGGAAAGGCAGCATCTTAAACATTGCAGTGAGCACTAGAACATCAATACACCCACTGTAAAACTAAACAAGACATTACTAAAAATGATCCTGCCAACAGAAAACCATGTCTTTCACAAACAGAGAACACAGATACATCCTCACCAAGTATAGAATAAGTAACCACAAACTAAAATAGAAATATGTAGACAAAAATTAAACTGAACCCCCAAGAGACCAGATTCCGCATACAATGCAACACCACAGAAACAGTGATGCATATCCCTAGTACTGTGCAAAATATAAAGATAGCAGACGTAAATTTGAAAAAACTGACAAATACCAATCACATTACAAATTAAAAAATATAAGTAAAACAAAACAGAGAAAATAAGATAATACCATTTTATTGGACTAACATGTTTTCAATTAGCTTTCAGAGGCCAAAACCTCCTTCTTCAGATCAGTACAGTATACTGCTGTTACGGTCCTGGATTGAGGTTTTGGTCTCTGAAAGTTGGTTAAAAATGTATTAAAATGAGTCCAACAAAAAGATCACCTGATTTTCATTTTTTATTTATCACCACAGCTACAACACTACTTTATTCTAAAGCAAATAAATCTTTTTTCTACCTTTGTTGTCTTTGGTTTTTGCTTTCCTCTTCTCTTTAGGCTCTCCCTTCCATCCGCATCTGCTCTCTTTCTCTCTCCCTTTCATCCAGTGTGTCTGCTTTCTCTGCCCTGTCCATCCACTGTCTGCCCTTTCCCCCTTTCCATATGGTGTTTGCCAGCTTTCTCTGCCCCTTCCATCCACTGCTTGCCTTTTCTTTTCTTTCTATCCTGCCAATGTGTCCCTCTCTCCTTTTTATGTGATGCATTCCAGTATCTCTCCCCCCCCCTTTCCATCTTTATTTCTCCTCTCTCTGTTCCCCGTCCATATCCATCTTCTGCTTATCTCCTGTCAAACAGTCAGTGGACATGGAGAGAAAAAAGTCAAATAGACTTTTTTCTCTCCATGTCCACTGTCATTCCCTCTGATTCGCTTTCTCTCCTATCCATAACCTCCCCTCTGTGTCCCTGTCCCTATCCCCCCCCCCCCCCATGTTCAGCATTTGCTCTCTGTATTCCCATCCCTGTTCCCCCCATTTCAGCATGTGCCCT
Source organism: Microcaecilia unicolor (assembly GCF_901765095.1). Classification (NCBI taxonomy): domain Eukaryota; kingdom Metazoa; phylum Chordata; class Amphibia; order Gymnophiona; family Siphonopidae; genus Microcaecilia; species Microcaecilia unicolor. The sequence goes on from NC_044032.1 coordinate 352,752,002, forward strand.
CTGTATCCCCTTCCCATGTTCCTCACCCTTCTTTCTCCTCTCTTGCACTGCCACCCCAGGGCCAGTATCTCTCTCCCTCTTCTCTCCCCTGCTACATAGTACTGCATCTCGCTCTCCCCCTCCCCAGATCCAGCTTTTTCCCAGTATCCCCTCCCTCATGCGTCCAACCTTTCTTTCCCCTCCCCCTCTTGCTTCCCTTTGATCTGGCATCACTCACTCCTTTCTCCAACCCCTCCCTTTTTCCCATTCCCCTGTCATCGCTTTCCTTCCTCTCTCCACCACTCTTTTTTTCCTTGTGTCTGGCATCCTTCTCTCACCCCCTGTTCCCTTTGATGTGGCTGGGAATCGCTCTCCCTCTGTCCTTCCCCCCATTGGAGCTGACTCTGTGGGTGCTGTGGGAAAGTGCTGCCTTCTGCCTGCCCCAGAAGCCGCCTCTATACAGCTTCCCATGTAGGTGGGACCCTGTACAGAGAATGCTTCTGGGGCTGGCCAAAGGCAGTGCTCACATTGCTGTTGTTGCCGGAGGCCTCGAAGTTTAAAGACCAGCAGAGTGGGGCGAGCGAGGAAGGGGGAGAGCGATACCGCACTAGAACAGTTGAATAAGCAACCTAATCTGTTTCACTTTTTTTTAACCATTAAATTTCCAGAATATTGTTGGTTTTAGAATACTGAATCACCATTGTATGAAATTTAAAAAGTCTTATGTATTTGCTTTTGTCTGCCTATCCCATCTGTGACACTGACAGGAGGACAAAAGCAAAAACATAGGCACTGGAACTGCAGTGGAGAATGAAGAAGCTGTGTTGCTGGAGAAACTGAAGACAGGAGTTAGCAGGGAGCCCAGGCCCTGCAACTTGAAGAAACAGTAGAAAAAAACTGGACTGATGGAAATTCTAGGTTGTGCAACCTGAAAACCTAGCAGAGAAAACAAATTGGGGTTGTTAAGGAGCCAGACCTGCAACTCAAAGAAGCATCTGAACTGGTGTGTAGCAGCGTGAGCAAGGGCGGGCCTGGAGCCTTCATAAACACAACCAGACAGTAGCTTAAATGTGAAATAAAACAATTTACGGGCAGAAAAAAATGGGTGACCTGTTCTCTTCACAGGTCGGGGGAAAAAATAAAAACAAAAATTAGTCTTGTAAAGTTCTCTCCCGCTGGACCCCTGCCTGCGTTCAGTAGCCTTTCAGAAAGCAGCACAAACAGTTTGTCTCTGGCCTGAAATACCAGCGTTCATGTTCTGCCTTTTGTGCCGAATTTTAAATCAGACCAGGTTGGGCCCTAATTCCCAAAGTTACAATTTCAACAAGGTTCCACGATAAACATGGCCTACCTGAGTAGAGCTTCTGCAGCTTACACTTCTGTGGTGGAGGGTTTCTCTTCTGGGCCCCCCTGACTGAGATATGCAGAGGGATTTTATCCTGCCTTGACCACACCTTTCCTGCTCTGCTGAGTCATCAGCTTCTTGTTGTTTAGCCTGACCTTAAAGATGGCCTTGTTCCTGTGAGGGGAGTAATTTTTTAAAAGTGGAGTGGGATGGCAGTAATTTCCTATAGATTCCCTCACATGGTGAAAATGAAGACTGCTGTCAATGGGAAGGAGATAGAGTAGGAGCTCATAGTACCTGAGATGGGGTAGTTGTGGAGAATATAAGAAGAAAGTTAACCACGCACACCACAGACCTCAAAAACTTCCACCCATAGATATCCCTCCCCCAACCACTCTATACAGGCCCCTCTTACATGTGCACACACATCTCTGCACAAATCTTTCATGCAATCCCCTCTAACCACCGTGCTTACTCCCTCCACTCATCACACCTTGTTCACCTTCCACATATATATCTCGTTGCCATAGGAAGTGCAATGTGTTCTTTCAGCATGCACCTCTCTAACAGAAACCCCACATCTAAGTACACACTAATGGCCTACACAAAACACTGAAATAATACAAGGTAAAATCTTATTGCACCTAAAACAAAAATAAAACCCCATCCTGCCATTAACTCAGAACCTCACTAATTCCCTCTCACCGTGGCCTCTCATGTACCAGTGGCTTCTTGGAAAAGGATTACTTTCAATCTTTTCTGATGGATAATGTAGTGCTGAGCAGTGAGAGCTTGAACGTTTACACATTAGGTAAGGCCCCACAAATAACGAGATTTTAAAAAGCCATTGGCACTGTCCAGAAATATATACATTATTTATATTTGTAATCTCTTGATAATAGCAACTGTCCTATAGGGTCAGATCTTTTATATTTCAGTAAAGAAATCATATTTGTTTACTACATTTGTATCCTGCCTTTATTCAAGGCGGGTAACAGTAGGTCACATACATAGACTTAAACACGTAACAATTGCTAAGCATATGAAGCTAAAGCATGAGTAGTAAAATGGTCTTACCCCCCCCCCCCCTCCAAAAAAAAATAACCACAGAAAAGGCAAACGAGTCAATCAGATTAGTCTTCATATAGCCAAAAAGGCTTTCACAAACAGATGTGTTTTTAGTTGCCACTTGAATTGTTTTATGCCTTCACAAGCTCTGGGTAAAGCATTCTACAAGGATGGGGCAGCGATAGACAAGGGCCGCAGTTTTGTCTCTATGTAATTATATGATTTAGTGGCAGGTAAACAGAGCTGATGGGATGTTTCAGATCTTAGTGCTTGATTTGGTTCATATGATTGTAGGGTAGTTCGAAAATAGGCTGGAACACTCCCAAATATACGTTGATGAGTCAATACAAAAGTCTTGAATTGAACTCTGTATGTTACAGGAAGCCAGTGTAATTTTTTTTAATGTTGGAGTACTGTGTTCAGACCTTGAGATTCCAGTGATCAGTGGTGCAGCTGGTTTTGGATGATCTGTGCTCGGACTGCTGCTTTTTAACATATTTATAAATGACCTAGAGATGGGAGTAAGTGCAAAGTGATGCATGTGGGAAAGAGGAACCCGAATTATAGCTACGTCATGCAAGGTTCCATGTTAGGAGTCACAGACCAAGAAAGGGATCTAGGTGTCGTCGTTGATGATACATTGAAACCTTCTGCTCAGTGTGCTGCTGCAGCTAAGAAAGCAAATAGAATGTTAGGTATTATTAGGAAAGGAATGGAAAAAAAAATGAGGATGTTATAATGCCTTTGTATTGCTCCATGGTGCGACCGCACCTCGAATATTGTGTTCAATTCTGGTTGCCACATCTCAAAAAAAGATGCAGTGAAATTAGAAAAAGTACAGAGAAGGGCGACGAAAATGATAAACGGGATGGGATGACTTCCCTATGAGGAAAGGCTAAAGCGGCTAGGGCTCTTCAGCTTGGAGAAAAGGTGGCTGAGGGGAGATATGATAGAGGTCTATAAAATAATGAGTGAACGGGTAGATGTGAAGCGTCTGTTTAGGCTTTCCGAAAATACTAGGACTAGGGGACATGTGATGAACCTACAATGTAGTAAATTTAAAACTAATCGGAGAAAAATGTTCTTCACTCAACGTGTCATTAAACTCTGGAATTCGTTGCCAGAGAATGTGGTAAAGGCAGTTAGCTTAGCGGAGTTTAAAAAAGGTTTGGACGGCTTCCTAAAGGAAAAGTCCATAGACCATTATTAAATGGACTTGGGGATAATCCACTATTTCTAGGATAAGCAGTACAAAATGTTTTGTACTTTTTTGGAATCTTGCCAGGTATTTGTGACCTGGATTGGCCACTTTTGGAAACAGGATGCTGGGCTTGGTGGACCTTTGGTCTTTCCCAGTATGGCAATACGTATGTACTTATGTAGAGCTTCAATTCAGGATGATGATATTCCTAGAAGTACAGAGTTGCAATAATCAATCTTTGTCAGTACCAAGCTGTGTACAATATGATGATAAAATTCTTTCAAACGTGTTGCAGTGCATGTTTTTGGTTGAACACTTGTGTTTATATAGACTAGACAGTTTTCAGATTCAAAATTTGTAACCCAGTAATGGGGTTGGAGCATAGCAGTCATGACTAGTGCAGTTTACACAGTTGTCAGTCTGAGCCATTCAGTGCCTGTAAACTCCTCAGCTGTTGTTTGTGAGAATGTCCTGAAAGCTGCATGATAACCTGCACTCTGAATGTTGTTCTTGAAATGAGGGCTTGAAGGGAAGGAGAACAGGTACTTATACAGCTCAAGGAGACTGAGTCACACAGAGCTGCAGAAATGTTGAGACAATGATTAATGGGAGCTAGGAAAGAGAGGCGATAGTGAAAATGAGTGATAGGGCCAAGAAGGTAGTATTTAAGAATGTGGTAGTGATGAAAGCTAGCAGTGGGTCCTGGTGGGAATTTGGGTGAGCATGATCAATGGAAGCTAAGAAATTAGCTGTCTCTGCTGGGTAGGTCCCAGATTGAGCTCTTCTCCTTCTCTGTTTTATCAATATGGTACTGGCTATTCAGACCTTCGCACTCAGCTCCTGGCCGGACAGATTTACGGGAGAATATTATAAGATGTGCCCCTTCTGGACTATTATGATACTATTGTTATGTCTGGGAAAGTTCCCTCACATGCTAATACAGCGCTGATTACCTTAATTTCAAAAGCAGGCCGTCCCCTAGAATATCCGCAGAACTATCACCCAATATTGACGCTGGATGATTCACGGAGCCATCATGTAGATTCCCTTGACACATGATTGCAGTCATATGAGTCACAACACATATGTGAAGAGGTATCCAGTTCTCAACATAATTTGCCCCTGAGGCAGCCCATGTGTTGGCAAAACAAAGCTTGTGTCGGGCATTGTTGGTTGAATAAATTCATCTTCTTATAGATTTATTTGTCTGTTCTGCTTTTTGTCGTCGTCTTGGATCTTGCAGATAGTTTGCCCTGTTGTTTTCTTGTAATCCATACTGTACAGTTTTTATACCTGAAAGTTGTAGAATATAAATTTTGAATATTATATTCAATTTGATACCGTGTCATGTTCAAATATAAATACTTTGTTTTCCAGTTTATTTCTTCCTTTGTGACTGATACTGTCTACCTGTGTTCCTTTTCAAGACTGCATTTTATTTTCTTTTTTTCTGTATTATTTTTCATCTTAGCCTTGTTTCTCCTCATCTTCCAGCTCTGCAAGTGTGTTTCAACCCCAGCATCAACATTTCTTTGTTGCTTCTTACCAGCCTGCTTTACTTACTACACAAACATTTATTGGATGAAGAAATTGTTTAATTTACATTTTTATCTGTAACTGTGTGATCAGTTTGAGATTGTGCAGGTAATATGTTCTCCAGCTGAACTAGAGTTACAAGAAAGGAAATGTATTGGCTTTTCTTTGGTTATAAGACTTGAAGGCAGCATACTGTACTTTTTCTCTTTTTCCAGCAAGGTATTGCTGCTGAACTCCGACAACAATTTTACACCGACATGTCCTGTCCAGTCTGTTTACAACAGGCAACATTACCCGTCGAAACAAATTGTGGCCATCTTTTCTGTGGTAAGCAGATGCATGGAATGGATAATGCCTTCAGAGGAGGAGGATAATATGAAAACTGGTAAAAGGAAGGCAGGATTTCTATTCTGATTTAAATTCTATGTAATGTCTCAATTTTTTATTTAATTTCCTCAGATTGTTGCACATACATTTCTAGATGTTTATACCATCTGACCTATATATTTTGAATTAGTTCAGAAAAAAAAAATCTGTAAACAGGTTCAAAATTAGGTCATAGAGTGCATAAATGGCTTTGGGTTTATTTATGCTGTTAGTAACAGGCCCTGGATAAACATTTTGAATTGTTCTGGGATTGAGAAAGACTTGTGGGACTGAATGGTTTTAGCTTCTATACAGGTCTAATCTGGGTTCTGTAATTAAGTGTAGTCCTTCCCAACCTTCATAGAGCAACTGGTCAAGTGTATCAGGTATTGTACAATTGCACGGCTGCGGGAAGGCTGCATAATCTTGGTCCCTTCTCACACAATTGTTTATCAACACCAGTGAGGCAGAAGCAGCATATAACGTAGTAAATGACGGCAGATAAAGACCTGAATGGTCCATCCAGTCTGCCCAACAAGATAAACACATTTTAAATGGTATGTAATACTTTATATGTATATCCAAGTTCGATTTGTCCCTGCCTTTCTCAGGGCACAGACCGTAGAAGTCCGCCCTGCACCGGTTTTATTCTCCAAATACCGGCGTCGCCACACAATGTTCACTAAGATTCCATAGATCCATTCCTTCTAAGCAGGACTCCTTTGTGTTTATCCCACGCATGTTTGAATTCCATTACCATTTTCATCTCCACCACTGCCCGCTGAAGGGGATTCCATGTATCCCCCCACCTTCTCCGTGAAAAAATACTTCCTGACATTACTCCGGTGGTCTTCCTTTTGTCCCTTCCCTCCCATCTGGCGCTTATTTCAGTTTTCAGGAAGAGGACAGCAGCATTGTAGTCTGTAGGTTTCTGTGCTGTTTGGGCGCCAGATGTCACACTTTAAAAATGTACAGCACAATGATGTCTTGGGCTTGGGTAGGACAGCGTGGCCTGATGTACTGCACTGCTGCTGCTGTTGTCATCCTCATAAAAAGCTAAATAGATGTGGAATTGGGGGAATGAGGAGGACCACCATACTTTTGACATCCATGGCTCAACCAAAGAGAAGGAGCATGGCTTGGGAGGTTGCACTGAGAATGAGTGAGTTGATTTGTGGGGAGCAGAAAGAGTAAGAGGATGAGAGGGGGGCAAAAGGCAGCGAAGGAATGAATTAGCTATGGGGTGTGAGTAAAGGAATTGGAAGCGGATACATGGTGTGAGTGAATGGACTGGGAAGAGTGCAAGAGAGGGGATAAAACATGGGTGGGCAATCTTAATCCTCGAGGGCTGCAACTCAGTCCTGTTTTCAAGATTTCCACAATGAATATGCATGAAATCAATTTTCATTCACTACCTCTGTTGTATGCAAATAAATCTCATGTATATTCATTGTGGAAATCCTGAAAACCCAGTTGGGTTGTGGCCCTCAAGGAGCGAGGTTGCCTACTCCTGTGGTAGAAGGTACTGTGGAATATGAGGAAAATGAATACAGCTAGGAGAGAGTGAGAGAATCAAAGATTTATGGTTCATTAGATTTGATATAGTACCTTTCCTCGTTAAACATAGCAAAGGGAAGTGATAGAAGAGAGTGAGTGAGAAATTGGAATGGTGGATAGTTCCACCTCCTTGATTGAGGGCCTCTCCTTTCTTCTGCATCCTCGCTGATCTTCCTCCCCTTTTCCTGCAGCAAACACTTGATTGCTTTTACTAGCAGGAAGGGCTAAATAAATAATTGTACACATGCATCATGTCAAAAATATATATTTTTAAGAAGTAAAAAGGCCACAATTTAATATACAAATATATACTAGTGTGTTGCACAGTTGCCACATCTTGCCTCAGAGTCTTGAAAATTCTGCCTCAGGTCCTCAGGTCATGATCCCTTCACCTAACACAGTATTATATTTTGTTTAAAGATCAGAAACCAGTGTAACATATAGTGAAATCGGGTGGAGGGTACTTCTTCATATCACTGTAATTAATCAGCTTCTCACAAAACATTTCATACACTTCCAAAACATTTAGGATGGTCCCCCTCGTCCCCCCCCCCCCCCCCCCCCCCCCACACCTTTGGGTAAAGCTTAGCCAAAAACACTTGCTGTGGAGAGACAAGAAGCCTCGTCAAGGCTGATCTCAATAACCTTTTCAACCTTTTCATCTCTTTTCTTATACCCACCCTTGTTATACTAGGAGGAACATTTTCGATGTGACATTAAGTTCGACTTTGGACATTTTGCTCAAAACGTCCAGAATCTGAATAGCAAATATAGCCATTTTTTAAACAGCAAAACGTGTAGCTTTTTTTTTTTTAATGGCCATTTACTAGTTGTTTTTGAGCTCTGTGTTTAACTTTTTGATCCATTTTTGGGGGAAAAAATGTGCAAAATCAAGCCACTGGGATTTAGGAGGAACCAGTATTCTTAATAGAATGGCCGCACAGATCCCAGCAGAGCAGCGGGACACCCTAGGAGGCACTGCAGTGGATGTCGCCTAAAAGCTCCCAGGTACACATCTCACAGTTGCTCCCTTATGTTGTATGGGGAGCTCTCCAAAGCCCATCAAAAACCTACAGTACCCAACTGTACACCACTATAATAGCCCTTATGACTGCAGGTGTCACCTATATGTGTATGCATTAAGTTTTTGGTGGGTTTTAGAGGGTTAAGACTTTGCTCCACAAGTGTAAAGTACAGTGGAATATGGGCCTGGGTCCCCTTCTCTTCAGTGCACTGTAGAAAACATAAGGGTACTCCAGAGACCTGCTTGCTGCTCTAATAGGAATGACTAACTTCTGAGGCTGTTGTAGAGGCTGGTATCTACTGTTCCTTTCACATTTTAGGGGGGTGGGAGGGGGTGAATGACCACTTGGGGAGTAAGGGGGTCATTCCTTTTAATTCTCCACTGGTCATCTGGTCATTTAGGGCACTTTTTGGGGCTTAGTCGTTATTAAAATCAGGTCTAGCAGAAAACATCTTAATCTTAGTCCTGACGTTTTTGCTTTGTCCCATTATGGCTGAAAAATTTCCCCTTATTAGGAATACCCAATTCCCGCCCTTAATCCGCTCCCAACACACACCCTTGAAATTTAGGCACACTACTGACAAAATGTATAGAAAAACATAGTGAAAATGGGTTTCAAAGATACCAATTTGGATGTTTGGAAAAAAAAAAAACATCTAAATGCTGCTTTATGCCACTTTTTAGATGTTTTTTTTTTCTTTCAAAAATGAGCCCCCAGTTCTATCTACTAAGTCTGTGTTTATACGCAATCAGGTCTGGGCTCCACGCTGGTGTAATTCCTCACAGCACTATCTGTGTCACAAATACCCAAAAAGCTTTACCAAAACAATGCAAAAAAAAAAGCTTTGCTTATTCTAGTATACAGTATTTTAATCAGTCATATCAGTACTGAAATGTGTTACATCTGTATTTCTATCAGAAGATGTTTAAAATATTGTTTAAAAAGTTGGGAGGTTTTTAAGTATGTAATTGAAGACTATTGACATGACCTATAAGCACTAAAAGATGGATATTCAACACACAACTCTGGAACTCTGAGGCTTTTTTTCTCCCAATATCTCATTAAGTATATAGTAAATTGATAGACAAACAGATGAAACACATTTCTGCATGCATATGATTGATTAAAATTCTATACACTAGATTAAGTGAAGCTTTTTTGCATTGTTCTGGTAAAGCACTATCTGATATAACATGAGCTTAGTTTTGGATGTTCTGTTTAATATATCTCCTGCTATGTATTCCAGGTATCCTCTATTAGTCCTTTAACATCTAAAGTCTGTAAATAATGGTAGTCTTAAATAATTATGCTGCTCGATATCAGTAATGCTTAATTCTATTTTCAGAAGTTCAAAATGTTTATATTTCCCTTCTTCTGTAAGAACATCTTCTATTGGATTAGCCCCTCTCCTGTTCCAAATACACAGAAACTCTCTAACTGTGAATCTAAATATAAATTTCCTTCCAGAGATAATAAAGGTTTATTCCAGGTTTCAGTCCTACAGCCAGAAGCACAAAGGTCCCATTAAGGATCCGTCTGTGTTTCCAAATCAGTAAGAATTTACCGATTTAGAAACACAGAGGGATTCACAAAGAAAATCGCATGCAAATGAGCTGCTTTTGCGACCCAGCTCATTTGCATGCGATATGGGGGAAGCAAGTCGGTGAGCTGAGCATGCACAGAACAGTCAATCGTTATGCATGGCTGCTCTGCGCATGCTACAGACGGCTCTCATACACGCAGACAAGCTGCGTGTATGATAGCAGTAGATTTACCCCTTTTGTTTTTTTGGCAAACACAAAAGTGCTTTTTTTTGGATGGCCATACCTGTATTGCAGCTCCCTGCCTCCCGCTGCTGAGAAAAAGTGAGAAAAACCTCTCTGCTGCTCTCCACTCTTCTGTGAGGAATCAGCAGCATCAGGGCTTGGTTCCACCCCCAGCTGTTCCTGGTGCTTCCTTCTATTGGCCGGCTGACATCCTAGAACGCCCATCTCCCTGAAGATGGACTCTCATTGGCTGGCTGCTGTCCCAACTCCTCTTCCCTGTGGGACTTCCCTGATGACATACTACTTAACACTTTAAAACTGTAAACTGATTGGATCCAAAGGTCCTGGTGTCCCCCTCCAGTAATGAGTGGGTGGGACATCCCAGGCTGATGCTGTCCAATTGGTTTAGCCCTACAGCTCTAAAATGATGTCATCAGGAAAGCCCTGCAGGGAGGAGGAGTTGGGACAGCAGCCAGCCAATGAGAGTCCATCTTCAGGGAGATGGACGTTCTAGGATGTCAGCCGGCCAATAGAAGGAAGAAGCAGGAACAGCTGGGAGTGGAACCAAGCCCGTTTCCCACAGACGCTGTTTCTTTGATAGATCCTTGTCCTCCTTGCGTTTTTGGTAAGTCGCCATTACTTTTATGCTTTACATTTCAGTATTGCCCCCCCCCCCCCCCCCCCCCAATTTCTTGCCAGTAAAATGTAATTTGGAAAAGAAGCATATGGCACGGCTTTCATACATGCAAAGAACCTCGTGAATGCTGGTATATATATTTTTTTGTGCTCCATCTTCCCTGCCTTGTTTCTCCCCGTTTCCTACTTGCGATAATGAAGAGCCAGCAGGTCCATACCTCCCGTTAAAATTTCCACGGTAAAGTTAGGGACTGCTGTCAGGGCCGTGCCTAGGGTCTCTGGCGCCCCCCTGCAGACTATCAGTTGGCGCCCCCCCCCCCCCCCCCCCCGGTGAAAATGATCGCTCACCACTTGCTACACTGACAGGAATTGTCAGCAATATTCTTAGAAACAAATTGCTATACATTGCAAAATAAGATAGCAGATGTAAATTCTCAAAGTAGACATATTCCAAACGCTAAAATGAAAATAAAATGATTTTTTTCTACCTTTGTTGTCTGGTGACTTTCTTTTTCCGATCATGCTGGCCCAGTATCTGAGTCTGCTGCTATCTGTCCTCTTAACTCCATTTCCAGGGCTTCCTTTCCATTTATTTCTTTACTTTCCTCCTTTCTTCTTCATTTCTTGCTCTAGATCCATTTCCAGCAATTTCTTCTCTCTCCCTGGGTCCTGTCCTCCCATCCATGTCCATCCTTGTCCCTCTCTGCCCTTCCCTCCTCCATCCATAGCCAGCAATCCTCCTCTCTCCTCTCCCCTCCATTTCCAGCAAATTGTCCTCTCCCTGGGCCCCCATGTCCATCCTTGTCCCCCTCTGCCCTTCCCTCCTCCATCCATAGCCAGCAATCCTCCTCTCTCCCCTCCCCTCCATTTCCAGCAAATTGTCCTCTCCCTGGGCCCCCATGTCCATCCTTGTCCCTCTCTGCCCTTCCCTCCTCCATCCATAGCCAGCAATCCTCCTCCCCTCCCCTCCATTTCCAGCAATTTGTCCTCTCCTTGGGCCCCCATGTCCATCCTTGTCCCTCTCTGCCCTTCCCTCCTCCATCCATAGCCAGCAATCCTCCTCCCCCTCCCCTCCATTTCCAGCAATTTGTCCTCTCCTTGGGCCCCCATGTCCATCCTTGTCCCTCTCTGCCCTTCCCTCCTCCATCCATAGCCAGCAATCCTCCTCCCCCTCCCCTCCATTTCCAGCAAATTGTCCTCTCCCTGGGCCCCCATGTCCATCCTTGTCCCTCTCTGCCCTTCCCTCCTCCATCCATAGCCAGCAATCCTCCTCCCCTCCCCTCCATTTCCAGCAATTTGTCCTCTCCTTGGGCCCCCATGTCCATCCTTGTCCCTCTCTGCCCTTCCCTCCTCCATCCATAGCCAGCAATCCTCCTCCCCCTCCCCTCCATTTCCAGCAATTTGTCCTCTCCTTGGGCCCCCATGTCCATCCTTGTCCCTCTCTGCCCTTCCCTCCTCCATCCATAGCCAGCAATCCTCCTCTCTCCCCTCCCCTCCATTTCCAGCAAATTGTCCTCTCCCTGGGCCCCCATGTCCATCCTTGTCCCTCTCTGCCCTTCCCTCCTCCATCCATAGCCAGCAATCCTCCTCTCTCCCCTCCCCTCCATTTCAGCAATTGTCCTCTCCTTGGGCCCCCATGTCCATCCTTGTCCCTCTCTGCCCTTCCCTCCTCCATCCATAGCCAGCAATCCTCCTCTCTCCCCTCCCCTCCATTTCCAGCAAATTGTCCTCTCCCTGGGCCCCCATGTCCATCCTTGTCCCCCTCTGCCCTTCCCTCCTCCATCCATAGCCAGCAATCCTCCTCTCTCCCCTCCCCTCCATTTCCAGCAAATTGTCCTCTCCCTGGGCCCCCATGTCCATCCTTGTCCCCTCTCTGCCCTTCCCTCCTCCATCCATAGCCAGCAATCCTCCTCTCTCCCCTCCCCTCCATTTCCAGCAAATTGTCCTCTCCGTGGGCCCCCATGTCCATCCTTGTCCCTCTCTGCCCTTCCCTCCTCCATCCATAGCCAGCAATCCTCCTCTCTCCCCTCCCCTCCATTTCCAGCAAATTGTCCTCTCCCTGGGCCCCCATGTCCATCCTTGTCCCCCTCTGCCCTTCCCTCCTCCATCCATAGCCAGCAATCCTCCTCTCTCCCCTCCCCTCCATTTCCAGCAAATTGTCCTCTCCCTGGGCCCCCATGTCCATCCTTGTCCCTCTCTGCCCTTCCCTCCTCCATCCATAGCCAGCAATCCTCCTCCCCTCCCCTCCATTTTCAGCAATTTGTCCTCTCCTTGGGCCCCCATGTCCATCCTTGTCCCTCTCTGCCCTTCCCTCCTCCATCCATAGCCAGCAATCCTCCTCTCTCCCCTCCCCTCCATTTCCAGCAAATTGTCCTCTCCCTGGGCCCCCATGTCCATCCTTGTCCCCCTCTGCCCTTCCCTCCTCCATCCATAGCCAGCAATCCTCCTCTCTCCCCTCCCCTCCATTTCCAGCAAATTGTCCTCTCCGTGGGCCCCCATGTCCATCCTTGTCCCCTCTGCCCTTCCCTCCTCCATCCATAGCCAGCAATCCTCCTCTCTCCCCTCCCCTCCATTTCCCGCAAATTGTCCTCTCCGTGGGCCCCCATGTCCATCCTTGTCCCTCTCTGCCCTTCCCTCCTCCATCCATAGCCAGCAATCCTCCTCTCTCCCCTCCCCTCCATTTCCAGCAAATTGTCCTCTCCCTGGGCCCCCATGTCCATCCTTGTCCCCCTCTGCCCTTCCCTCCTCCATCCATAGCCAGCAATCCTCCTCTCTCCCCTCCCCTCCATTTCCAGCAAATTGTCCTCTCCGTGGGCCCCCATGTCCATCCTTGTCCCCCTCTGCCCTTCCCTCCTCCATCCATAGCCAGCAATCCTCCTCTCTCCCCTCCCCTCCATTTCCAGCAAATTGTCCTCTCCGTGGGCCCCCATGTCCATCCTTGTCCCTCTCTGCCCTTCCCTCCTCCATCCATAGCCAGCACTCCTCCTCTCTCCCCTCCCCTCCATTTCCAGCAAATTGTCCTCTCCCTGGGCCCCCATGTCCATCCTTGTCCCCCTCTGCCCTTCCCTCCTCCATCCATAGCCAGCAATCCTCCTCTCTCCCCTCCCCTCCATTTCCAGCAAATTGTCCTCTCCGTGGGCCCCCATGTCCATCCTTGTCCCTCTCTGCCCTTCCCTCCTCCATCCATAGCCAGCAATCCTCCTCTCTCCCCTCCCCTCCATTTCCAGCAAATTGTCCTCTCCCTGGGCCCCCATGTCCATCCTTGTCCCCCTCTGCCCTTCCCTCCTCCATCCATAGCCAGCAATCCTCCTCTCTCCCCTCCCCTCCATTTCCAGCAATTGTCCTCTCCCTGGGCCCCCATGTCCATCCTTGTCCCTCTCTGCCCTTCCCTCCTCCATCCATAGCCAGCAATCCTCCTCCCCTCCCCTCCATTTTCAGCAATTTGTCCTCTCCTTGGGCCCCCATGTCCATCCTTGTCCCTCTCTGCCCTTCCCTCCTCCATCCATAGCCAGCAATCCTCCTCTCTCCCCTCCCCTCCATTTCCAGCAAATTGTCCTCTCCCTGGGCCCCCATGTCCATCCTTGTCCCCCTCTGCCCTTCCCTCCTCCATCCATAGCCAGCAATCCTCCTCTCTCCCTCCCCTCCATTTCCAGCAAATTGTCCTCTCCGTGGGCCCCCATGTCCATCCTTGTCCCCCTCTGCCCTTCCCTCCTCCATCCATAGCCAGCAATCCTCCTCTCTCCCCTCCCCTCCATTTCCAGCAAATTGTCCTCTCCGTGGGCCCCCATGTCCATCCTTGTCCCTCTCTGCCCTTCCCTCCTCCATCCATAGCCAGCAATCCTCCTCTCTCCCCTCCCCTCCATTTCCAGCAAATTGTCCTCTCCCTGGGCCCCCATGTCCATCCTTGTCCCCCTCTGCCCTTCCCTCCTCCATCCATAGCCAGCAATCCTCCTCTCTCCCCTCCCCTCCATTTCCAGCAAATTGTCCTCTCCGTGGGCCCCCATGTCCATCCTTGTCCCTCTCTGCCCTTCCCTCCTCCATCCATAGCCAGCAATCCTCCTCTCTCCCCTCCCCTCCATTTCCAGCAAATTGTCCTCTCCCTGGGCCCCCATGTCCATCCTTGTCCCCCTCTGCCCTTCCCTCCTCCATCCATAGCCAGCAATCCTCCTCTCTCCCCTCCCCTCCATTTCCAGCAAATTGTCCTCTCCGTGGGCCCCCATGTCCATCCTTGTCCCCCTCTGCCCTTCCCTCCTCCATCCATAGCCAGCAATCCTCCTCTCTCCCCTCCCCTCCATTTCCAGCAAATTGTCCTCCCCTTGGGCCCCCATGTCCATCCTTGTCCCCCTCTGCCCTTCCCTCCTCCATCCATAGCCAGCAATCCTCCTCTCTCCCCTCCCCTCCATTTCCAGCAAATTGTCCTCTCCGTGGGCCCCCATGTCCATCCTTGTCCCCCTCTGCCCTTCCCTCCTCCATCCATAGCCAGCAATCCTCCTCTCTCCCCTCCCCTCCATTTCCAGCAAATTGTCCTCTCCGTGGGCCCCCATGTCCATCCTTGTCCCTCTCTGCCCTTCCCTCCTCCATCCATAACCAGCAATCCTCCTCTCTCTCCCTTCCCCTCCATTTCCAGCAAATTGTCCTCTCCCTTCACGCGATTCGCGAACCGCTTAGCACTGCTTAAAAAAAAAAATTACACATCAGCAGGAACAGGCTGCTTCAGCCAATCCCAGGGGCCTTCCTTCAGCGTGTTCCGCCCAAGGGCTGAAGGAAGGCTCCTGGGATTGGCTGAAGCAGCCTGTTCCTGCTGACGTGTAAATTTTTTTTTTAAGCAGTGCTAAGCGGCAGCGCGGTTCGCAAATCGCGTGAAGGGGGGGTGGGGGGGTGGGACGACGCGACGGCAACGAAGAGGAGAAACAAGAGAAGTGCTGCGTGTGCCGGTAAGCTGCTCAAAGGCACAGGGGACGCCGTCAACACTGCCAGGTGGGGACCGGAGCCGGTTTTAAAGGTCATGGTAAGCCTCCCCAAGCCTCTTATACGGGGCGCCTATGCCTCTGCTCTTTCCTCCGCACCCTGGGGCCTTTAAATCTTTTACTTCCGGTCGCAGCAGCGTCAGTGAAAGCGGAGCGCTGCCGACATCTCCCTTCGCGCTCTTGGTTCCCTCAGTGTCCGCCTTCTTCTAGAAGGCGGGACACTGAGGGAACCAATGAGTGCAAGGGAAGGGAGACGTCGGCAGCGCTTTCACTGACGCTGCTGCGACCAGGTAAAAGATTTAAAGGCCTCGGCGGCGCGGGGCGAGAGTAAGCACCGCGGCGGCGCCCTCCAGAGGTGGGCGCCCCCCTGCGGCGCTTACCCCGCTTACCGCATCGGCATGGCCCTGACTGCTGTTGTGCATGGGGTCGGAAACGGTAGTGCATCGCATTCACATTATAATAGTAATTAGCTCATTTGCATTCCATTTTCGTTAGCTGCTACCGTGACAGGAAAATGGCTCGAAGAACCGTTTTGTACATGTCCCGGTTTACTACTTGCGTGCTAAACTGGCTAGAACCAGTTTAAAAACCACGTTGCTGGCTCATTAAGTTTAGTGCATCTGGCCCCTAGTCTCTTAGAGATCTACATTCACACATCTCCCACAGAAGCAACAGTCTTTATTTAATTAGCCCTGTCTGCAGTTGTGTCAACTTCGAGTGCAAATTATAAAGAATCCGTTTCAAATTGGATGAGCAATAATAAACTCACTTTAAACATTGCAAAGACGGAGTTATTATTGTTGAGCCATAATGCTAAGTTAGTGGTGACATTGCAGATTACACTTTTGGGTGAGGTGGTGGCGGTTTTTCACCAAGTGCTGAATCTGGGGGTTATTGACTCATTGTTGACATTTAAGCCCTGGGTACAGGCCGTAATGAGACAATCCTTTTTTTTTTTTTTTAAGCTGCGTTTGCTGAGGAAATTGAAGTCTGCTTTTTCTCAGGATGATTTTTGGACAGTAGTTCAGGTCATGGTATTGACCGGGTTAGATTACTATAATATGATGTACTTAGGTTTGTCCGAGGCCTGTACTCCTTTACAGATGTTACAGAATTCTGCGGCATGTTGTCTTTCTGTTCCTTAATTTGACCACATTACTCCATCCCTTATTAAGTTGTATTGGTTACCTGTCATCTTCAGAGTTAAATTTAAAATGCTGCTGTTGGTACGTCAGGCATTGTATCATTCTCCTCTTATTATATGAAGCCGTCCTTGCAGGTTTATTAGCCTGTACATTCTTTGCATTCTGAAAAAAACATGTTTGTAGTTCTTGATTTACAGTCCTTCTCATTGGAAGAGAGTAGGTGTAGAACCTTCTTGATCACTGTACCAAGGGAGTGGAATCATTTAATTGTGGCTGTTGGGATGGTCCCCCCCCACCATGGGGAAAGCTTAGCCAGAAAAACGTGCCGTGGGGAGTCAAAAAGCCTCATCAAGAACTTTGTTTGTGTAACAAAGCAGATCTTGATAACCTTTTCAACCTTTTCATCACTTTTCTTATATCCTCTCCTGTTATACTAGTTGTATCTACTAAGTGTCTGGTCTGTTATATACTCAGTCGTGTGTGGGTTCCACACTGTTGTAATTCCTGACAACACTATCTGATATAACGTGAGCTTAGCTTTGGATGCAATTTATTCCAAGTATGCTGACTCTTCCCGTTCTTATTTTTCATTTCAAACCACTACATACCTCAAGACCACACTGCACACTTTCTACTTTCTCACCATTTTTTTGTCTTCTACCTTCTCAGTTCTCAAGCTTCATCACTTTCTTCCTTTAATTCAACCATCTCTATCCAACCTGAGCACATCTCATCTTCATCACTGTTGTCATGCCTCTTACTGTTCTCTGTAGTCTTTCTCCTCCTCCTCCTCCTTCTCCTTCTCCTCTCTGCTGGGGATAGCAATCTCAATCCTGGGCTTTCAGATCTCCCTACCACTGCAGATCAAACTACAACCTCTCTAATAAGTACACAAGTATTGCCATACTGGGACAGACCAAAGGTCCATCATGCCCAGCATCCTGTTTCCAACAGTGGTCAATCCAGGTCACAAATACCTGGCAAGATCCCAAAAAAGTACAAAACATTTTATACTGCTTATCCCAGAAATCTTATTTCTATTTCTCTTCTTCCTTCCCCTCTCATGTGCCCCTGTAAAATGTCCGCTCTGCCTCCAATAAGCTCACCTACATTCACAACCTCTTTATCTGTCATACTCTCCATCTTCTTACTTTAAACTGAGACTTGGCTTTCCCCAAAATACTGCTTCAGTTGCTGCCCTCTATCATGGAGGATACCTTTTCTCTGATATTCGTCGTTAGGTTTTCCATGGTGATGATGTCAGGCTGCTACTCTCCCTTTGCTTCTGTAAGTTTCAACTTCTTCCACCTCAGTCTTGCTGCTTTTCTTCCTTTTGAAGTCCACTCCATCCACCTATTCACTTCACTGTCTTTCCGAACAGCGGTCATTATCAACCCCCTGATAAGTTTCTCTCTTCCTTTTTTTCACTGGCTTTTGACTCCTAGTTTTCCTCTTTTCTCGAACCAGTCTCCCCTTCCTTCTTGAGGATAACATTCATGCTAATGACCCCCTCTGACTCTTAGACGTGTAAGTTTCTTGCTTTAATTTTCTCATTTAATCTCCAGCATGATCACTGCCTCAATCTTTTCTATTCCAACTGCTCACACACAAGTTTCTTCACCTTAGTTCTTCTCCTCTCTGATCATCATCTGATAACTTTCATACTTACCCTCCCTCTCAGTCTGGTCCAGTCACCACCAACACATTTTGATGTTATCCAGGTCTGTCGGTGAAGTTGTCTTTTCCTATAATACTATTTTCTTATCAGCCCTGAACACTCTCGCTTCTCCCATTTCCCCATTCTATAAGGCATACCCAAACCCCAGCCTTGGCTGACCTCCAGAATCCGCTACCTATCTTCCTGTGTTCACTGTGCTGAGTGCCTGCTCCCATATTGACTTCATATATTTCAATTCTTTCTGATCTCTGTCAGTCTGCTTTTGCACTTACAAAACAAGAGTACTATATCCATTTGACATACTGTCTTGCCTCTAGCCCTTGCAGTCTCTCTGCTACATTGAATTCCCTCTTCCTCAAAGTGCCTCCATTTCCAACCCTCCACCCTTTACTTTCTTCCCTGACTATGGCTGAGATAAAGAAAAAAAACTCTTAAACTCACGTCCTACTATGAGATATTCCAAACTTTTTAAATTCTTACCCCAAGGGAAGGGTGAGGTCTGGAGAGGTGCACAAATACATTTTATAAAATGTTCAGAAACCAGCTAATGGACCTGTTGCAAGGTTTATAACTTATTTTTAGAATAGGCAAATATGCCATATTCCATGCAAACCACAGGGGTTACAGTTATTCCAAAAGTGGGTAAAGGTGTTAAAAATGTGTGGTTCTTATAGGCCATTTTCTCTGCTTGGGGTAAATTTTAAAATCTTCATCAAACTTTTAAGACTGTTTCCACTTATTCGTAAACTGGTCCATGCGGACTAGTTGGGATTTGTACCAGATCACCAGGCCTCTGATAATATTAAGAGAGTCCTCAATCTAATCTGAAAAGCCCAAAAGACAAAAGACCTCAATGCCACGACTAGTGGTGGATGCAGAAAAGGTATTTGTTTTTGTCCATTAGCCCTTTGTTTCAAGTCTTTAAAAATATATTAGGGATTGAGAGGAATTTCTTGATGGGTGAAGGCCCAATATTGAGACCTCTTAGTTTACTTGCAGGTACAGCGACCTTTGAATCCCTGTCAGGAACAAGGCAGAGATGCCCAGTGTTTTCAATATTGTTCATCTTGGCAATGGGGCTGCTGGCCTAGAGGTTATGTAGTAACACAAAGGTAGAGAGGGGCTGACAGTGAGAGAGGGACAGCATAACATAGTTTTTGCCGATGACATCCTTTTGCGGTGACAAACCCAGGAAGCTCTTTGAGGGGCTTAATGAAGGGAAGTGGTGGTTAAGGCAGTAATCAGAAATCTTGAAGGTGCATTAAGACGCTGTTTCCCTTTCCATGGTCAGCCATACAGATACTGTTCTTAGGGTTGAGCTTCATGGCAAGTCTAGACCAGCTTCTCTGTACTGCTTGAAAAAAAAAAAATTTAGAGGTCGATCAATGGTTATAGTTTCATGGCTAAAGAGGGTTGTAAGAGATAAAATAATGGATCTACTAAGTTTTATGAATTTATTTGCCACCTTGCTAATAGAAACCCTCAATGTATTCTTTAAAAAGTTCCAGAGAAGGATTTTAACTGTTTTTGGACAACATGTGACAATTATATGATGAATTCCTTACAAAGCCAAAAATATGGGAGAGTTAGCTGTCCCATATTTAAAAAAATACTACAAAGCGCAACTTAGAGCTGCTTTAGAATTGAAAGAAATTGGGGGGGGGGGGGGGGAATCCATGGATAACGATCAAACAAAAGAAATTAGGAGAAGCCCTACTATAGTTAAACTTATGGTTGATAGGTAAGGCATCTAGTTTTTGTGTCTAAGGAACATTGTTGCACTTAACTGTGAAAGTTTGGTAAAAGTGTAAACTTGATCTTTTGGGCGATAAAAGATATACCAGATACATCCTGTTAAGATATAACACTGACTTTCTTCCAGGTCAAATAGATGCTACATATATTGGATGGAAAAAGCGGGGGCTCCAATGACTAGATCAGTTCTTAGGGGATGATCATACTTGGGGTTTGAAGAGCTTAGAGAACATACCAGCTGGAGCAGAAAGATCTTTTTCAGTATCAACAAGAGAAGAATTACCTAATAACACTTAACAGGCAGAATCTGCTTGAAACCAAACGAAGCTATTTTCCATGAGCTCCACTAAAGGGGAATTTCCAAATTATAGACATTGTTGACTCGTAAAGATTAGGATGAAACCCAGGCATTTACTGAACTGGCAGGAGTTCCTAGAAACTCTAATGAATGATGAACAGTGGGAAAGTTTATTTGAGAGAATCCAGAAGGGGTAATAGCATGCAATATAATGGAAAAGAGTTACGTGTTTTTTTTGCTGGTACTGTATCTTAGAATGATCTAGAATGTTCTAGAAGGGGAAATTTGAGTGTTGATGGGAATATGGACAGACAGGAACTTCCCCCATCTATGGTGTGATAATTATAGAATTCAAAGTCAATATGTAATTGTTCTCCTTTAGTAATTTTCCACTTTCTTCTGAAGATTTATTTTCTTCTAATTTTTCTATATTGTTTGTTGTCTTGATTCCCCTGTTATAGCGAACTTCAATTAATTGTATGGAATTTTATGCTTCTTTTTTTGTTTTGTTATTTTTCTACCAATTAGATTTCCTATTCAGATGTGTATATTGAATTATATCTTTGAAAAGTCTAAAATTAAAAACAAAATTCAAAGGTTTTTGGAAGGAATATTTAAAATCTAGAGTTGATACAAAAAGAGGTCCTAATACATAAGGGAGTCACCTTACTTAATGGCAAGCTACCAAATGTGAGCAAGCAGGAAGCAAAACTAATAACTATGGGGGCTCTCAAGGAGGTTAGATTGAGAACAGGAGACGGTATGAGGCTATGTAGGCCATTATGTGGGTTGACGGCAGTAGGCGGAGCTTGCCAACAGTAGTGAGTCATTGGTTCACCCAAAACAATATCAAACACTATTGAAAACAATAGTAAAAGATTATTAGAAATAACGGACTGCCTATGCGTAGTCCATGTTTAAAAAGTCAAAAGCTGTTCCAGTTGAATAGACAAAAGATTTTTTTTGACAGCTTTTTAATTTATATAAATATCTTGAAATAAAAACTGAGTATCACTAAAACAGCTTCAAAAATTATTGTAGCTGGTGGAAACAGCACTGATATAACTGTATTTTGTGCTCATTTTTCTACACTGTTCTATACAATACAGTAATACATGGCCAAATTTCAGTGAGAATATAATGTTTACTGATGGGGTTCATCTTAACTGTTGTTGTAAACTACCTTGGGAAACCTAGTGTTATAAAGATTGGAAGTAAAATTAAATTCTCCTTTCATTGGGGCACATGGAATCACATCTTCACCTCATCTGTTTTGTAAATGGATTATTCTATTCTGAGCTTGTTTCAGGTACAAGTGGTTTTCATAAGTCAAAATAACAAAAATAATCTTTTTTTTCCATTTAGATCTCTTATTTCTTTAAACGTAACTAAATGGGTTATAAGTTCCTAATACAGCCCATTGGTTTTCTTATATTTTGTCCTTGTGATGACTTATACAGTGCCAAAACTGGAAATACAGTGAGACAGAATAATAGAATGCAGCAACATCCGAAACTTTTTTTTTAATCATCTTTATTCAAAGCACATGTCGGTTAAGCTTCATACAGAACAAGAAAATAAACCCGTGAACCATCCCAACATGTTACAGTAAAAACTTTTACTGAAGTCATGCTGACTCATTTCCTTTCCACCAGATTTGTACCCGTCATTCAGTTCTAAATCTTTTACTGCTGCTTTCCCTTAGCCATCATTATTCCCAGGACACATCTACATACATTATTCAGTATCTTTCTTATAAATAGTAGTAATGAACAATATTCAGTGCATTTTTATAATATACTACTACATTCCACAAAACAAAAGGAGCTTGTTCCCACAAACCATCTTTTTCTCTTGATCTAGGCATAGGAAAAAAAGTTTTTAAATGCTCCCTGGTTTCATCCTAATTCATGTTTGATGTGGGATGTGTCACAAATTGTCACAGTTGTGGCCGTGCCCTTATGTCCAGACCTACTGTTTCTCTGTATCTAGCTCTGTGACCTCTTCAGTCTGCCTTTTTTCCTGTTGTTGTTCTTCCTGTTAGCCAAGCCTCGCTTTGGTGTCCCTGAAGCCAAGCCTTGCATTGGTCTCCCTGCTTCTGCTTCATTTCCTACTTGTGACATCCTCAGCCTACTCCTTTATAAGGACCCAGTGAGCTTTCCTGTGTTGCCTTTGCAACAGGTCTATTTTCCTTTTTCTTGTTATACTGTTTGTTTCTGAGAGAACTGGTCTTCTTGTTATGTTGTGTCTTTGGGCAAAGCCCTGAGCCCAGTGTGAGTGGTTTTGGTTTGAATCTGTATGGATTACTACTTCCCTGTTAGGTTTGCTCTCAAGCAAAGCCCTCTTCTGTTTCTCTGTGTGGTTTGTTCTGCTTTAAACCTGTATGGATTACTAGCCTGTTAACTTTGCTTCCAAGCAAAGCCCTGTTCTGTTTTTCTGTGTGTGGTTCTGGTTTGAACCTAAATAGATTCCTTTCTTGTTATCTAGGCTCTCCAGCTTAAGCCTGTTCTGTTCCCTTGTGTGGTTTCCCTTGTTACCTTTCACTGTTCAGAGAGCTGGTTGTTGCCAGCCCAGCTGCTTTCCTTGATTACTTTGCTTCCACAGCCTAGCTGCTTTCCTTGATTACCTTGTTTCCATGCAGCTAGGTGTGCTCTGTCTCTGTCTCTGCCTATCTTTCCCATTCCCTTCCTGGCTGAGTTCTGGTAAGAACATTGTTTTTCCCTTTGTTTGCCTTAAACCTTCGACTGCAGTGTAAGCCCTGCTTCTTTCTGATGTATTTTAGAAGCAGCCTTCCCCTTTAGCGTGCTTTAACTCTTTGTTTGCTGGGTCTATCTCCTGATTCTTGTGAGCATAGCTCCTTATCTGATTTGTATATGTAAAGGTAGCTTTCCCTGTTTGCTTACTTTTCCCTTTGTCTCTAGTGTCTGTTATTTGACTCAGTGGCACAGTCTTGTGTATTCCTATAAGCGGCTTCCCTTTACACTTGTGTGCTGCATGGCCAGCCTTGTGTATTCCTATGAGTGGCTTCCCTTTTCCCTGTGTGCTGTATGGTACAGCCTAGAGTGTATTCCTATAGTTGGCTCCCCTTTACCCTTGAGTGCTGTGTGGCCAGCCTTGTGTAGTTTTATGAGTGGCTTCCCTTTTCCCTGAGTGCTGTATGGTACAGCCTAGAGTGTGTTTTCTATATTTATTTATTGCATTTGTATCCCCTTTTCCCTTGAGTGCTGCGTGGCCAGCCTTGTGTATTTTCATGAGTGGCTTCCCTTATCTTTGAGTGCCATGTGGCACAGCCTTGTGTATTCCTATGAGTGGCTTCCCTTTTTTCCTTGAGTCCCTGGTGGCACACCCTTGAGTATTCCTTTGAGTGGCTTCCCTCTTCCCTGAGTGCTGTATGGTACAGCTTAGAGTGTTCCTTCATGAGTGGCTTCCCTTATCCTTGAGTGCTATGAGGCATAGCTGTGAGTGTTCCTTTGTGTGGCCTTGTCTTGAGTTTTTCCTGTGTGCTTTCTGTTTGAGTTTTCTCTGTGAGGTTTATGGTTGTGTTTGAGTGGATTGCTTATTCATTTAGCTGTGAGTACTAGCGCAGCCTCGAGCAGTCTCTCTGTGTGGCACGAGTGGGCCGTTCTTCCGTTTAGCTGTGTCTACTAGCACAGTCCTGTGCATCCTCTCTGATTCTGTTTGAGTTGGTGGTTCTTCTGTTTGCTGTGACTACTAGCTCAGCCTTGAGCTATCTGTCTGTGTGATTTATGTTTGGTTAGGATTATTCGTTTATAGCTGTGGATCTAGCACAGCCCTGAGTGTCCTCTCTGTTTGGTTCTGTTTGTGCTTGAGTGGGTGGTTCTTCTGTTTAGCTGGGACTACTAGCCCAGCTCTGTGCTACCTCTCTGTGTGATGTCTGTTTGACTTGGTTAGGACTATTCATTTATAGCTAGGGTTCTAAGCCCAGTCCTGTGCTGCCTTCCTGTGTGTTTTTTTTTTTAAATATTTTACTTGTGGTTTCTACCATGTGAGTCTAAGTGGGGTTGTCTCTTCCCCTTCAGTTTCTTCGTGCCTGTGTGTAGGGTCTTTTGACCTCTTGTGGTTCTGTTTAGGGCAGTGTGTGTGCACTGCTTGAGTAGTACTTGCTCAAGAGATTCCGTTCTGTTTCTTTTCCCTTCCCTCTGGTATGATTCGGTTCCAGTTCGGCCGTGAGGTCCGTACGCTTGGACTCTGTATGAGTGGGTTCCAGATCGGCCGTGAGGCCCGCCTGAGTGGTCTATCTTCCTTTTCTGGTGGTGCTTGGTATCCTGTTTGTATTCAGTGCCTGGTTTGCCTCTGCTGTGCGCCTCCCCAGAGGACTTGTCTGCTGCAGCCCAAGGGCTCACCATCCCGTGTTCCGTGACACAAATAAGTAAATAGAAACTTTGAATGTTGAGTACCTGATTTTCATAACATGTCTGTTTTAGTGGCCCTTTACCAGGAGAAAAAATATCTGCACGAATATAACAGATGCAAAAGGGGCTCTATAGCTAACTGTCTCCAAATGACACACTGATTACGATGTATAACAAATTACTACTCTACCTGTGAAAAGTTGTTCCGCTGTTATACTTCCTCTCTGTACATCTGTATACTGCACAAGCCAGCATGTTTGAAAATATAAGAGATTAAATAATGCTACCAACAATAAAGAACGACAAGGTGGATGCAACAGCTCGTAGGTTTGTTTACTTTGTTTTGAGTGTATGCGGAATGACAGCTGGGAAACAGAGATTAACCTAAGTGGCTTCAACTTTTTGATGTCATGCCATCTCCTGGTCTCAATCAAACCTCCTTGGAGGGGCCCTAGCAGCCAAACTAGTTGTGACAAAAAGCTTGGCAACAACCAGAACCTCCCTTGCTAGAGAAATTTCTAATGAAATTGAGATGTGTATGTTTAAACTAGAACACTGAAACACGATGGAGCAGTTACATAAGGTGGGAGGCTGGATAGCATAGAATATCAGTTAGTAAAACTCAAGAATTTTGATACAAGAAGCCCCCGCAGAAAGGTGGTATATCAAATCCCATTCCTTTCCCCCTTTGACAAGTTCTGTGTTCAAACAGTTTTCTTGCCATGCTGCTGTTGCATAGATGATGATGGGGGAGGAGGGATGTAAGATAAAGGGTATGTCACATGCTGTTAATGTATCTTGTACAGTTATTCAAATTGTATTCTCTATGATGTTTGGTTATCTGTTGTTGAGATCTTGTTAAATTGTGGCTCAATAAAATATTAAATGAGAAAAAAAAAGAAAATTGTGTATCAGGAAACCATGGGATCTGAGCTATCCTGTTGGTGACTTGGAAGCAGAATCATAAACCAGGTGTAACGTTGATTAACAGAACTTTGTGATAGTCAATGGGAGAGTCCAAGGGTAGTTGAAAGCATCTGGTGGGTTGCCACAAGGATTCATGCTAGGCCCAGTCACCTTCAGTGTCTTTTTCAAATTACATGACCTGAGGGGGGGGGGGGGGTTAGAAGAGTAAGTACACCTATTTGCAGATGACATGAAAATTTGAAACAGTAGATATGCCAGAAGGGGAGTATAAGGTGAAAGAAAAGTGAAACGGAAGGAATGAGGAGAAGCACCACTATGCCACAACCTATGGTTAGTAGGTGAGGCATCTAGCATTTGTGGTATGATTACACTTTATTTTAAAAAGATCCTGCATTTGTGGTGCAGAAATCCAGGACTCTAATACTTTCTTGGGGTTGAAAACTAGTGGTGGTTCAGCAGGAGAGATATATGGGAGGCTAATGAATAGTGTCATCTCTGATTGTCTCAAGATGATAAAGCAGTTGGGAATGCTAATAGTATATATGATACATAAAGAGATATAGTACTAGTAGAAATACAAATAGAGAAGTAACATTACCTCTCAGTAGATCTCTGCTGAGACCCCCACCTTGAATACTATTTAGTTCTAGAGACCACATCTACAAAAGAGCATTGACGATGTAAAGGCATTTTGAAGGAGAGTGATTAGAATGGTATGTGGCCTGTACTATAAGCTATATGTAGGGAGGCTGGAGATGTGTACTCCAGAAGAAACCAGGAAAAGGGGAGATAATGTACAAAAGAATTCCGGCATCCATGGGATAGGCCAAGAGTGTCCAACTGTGATAATTATCAAGGTCTGTAAGCAGGATGGGTTTTTAGGATCTCTCTAATGAATATGCATCTCCTATTCCATGAGAATCAATATTCTATCTAGTTACAAACATCAATATTTATATACTACAAGTAACTACCAATCCTTTTTTTAATGATTATTCCACAGTTCTTTATTTATTTATTACAATACATTGCAAAATATCAAATATCTAAATAATAGAACCAGGGGACATAAGATGAAACTAGAATGTGGTAGGTTCAAAACAAATTGGAGAAAGATTTTCTTTACTCAGCACGTAGTTAGACTCTGGAACTCATTGCCAGAGAAGGTAGTGACGGCGGCTGGCCTTGCTGGGTTTAAGGGGGGTCTGGACAGATTCCTGAAGGAAAAGTCCATTGATCATTATTAAATTTTGGGTTTTTGCCAGGTTCTTTGTGCCTGGATTGGCCGCTGTCGGAGACAGAGTGCTGGGCTTGATGAACCTTTGGTCTTTTCCCAACGTGGCGGTGCTTACGTACTTATGTACTTATCATTTGTTTAAAACCAATATCTCTCATTCCTCACTCTCTCTCTCCTCATTCATACCACACAATCTCAATCAAACCTCATTCCCATCTATCCATCTATAATATATATAAAACCATTGTTCCTTCAAACCAAAATATTCCTCTGTTGTTATAAACTTTGATTCAGGTTAAACATTTGAGGATTTTCATTCAGCTTGTTGATATTAATGCTAATTTTTAATGTTGTTGCCCACACTGCTGAACCATTTCCCCAAATACCAAGGTAAGATCAAATATAACAAGCTCTTCTCTGAGCTAATGCTTCACCATATAATAGGCTACTGCAAACCTTCCAGTATGGCAGTGAATTGCTCATGGGCAAAAGTTCCTATGCAGGGAACAGAATTCTTGCACTGTACAGTCTTTTTTTTATATAACTTCTTCGCAGCTTAATCACTTCTCTATTGTACACACAATTATAGCGCCATATTCAGTGACTTCCACTAGCGCCAAATCTTTCTTAGAGACAGTTGAAGAAACTTGAATCTAGGCATTGGAGAGGATTCAATGATAATAAAAAAAGAAGAGTTTGTAAAAGTTTTAGCGACAGAGGGAGTTTAAGAATTAGGCGCTATTATAAGTTTGCACAGCAGAGAATTGACTGTTTTGATAGCACTATAAAATAAATTTCGCTTTGCAAAGATTCACTTCGTTATATGAGATTTTACAAGTTTGTTGAACATTGATACTAAGTATTGAAGGGGGTTTAGTTCTCTTTTAAGAGAAGAGTCTAAGAAAGATTTTGCGCTAGTGGAAGTCACTGAATATGCGCCACAGACTACATCTCCTTTCGGAATACAGAATGTGCACACCAACTCTGGCCAGTAGGTATTGACTTCCAACACCTCTCCCTCCATTCCTAGGGCTTCTTTGGTATCCATAGCCCCAACTAGTCCAGGGAGCAAAAAACAGGCCTGAAATTTGAATCCAGATCTTTCACTTGATAATGCATTTAAATGCTGAATGTTTAGTGATTTCATAAATATGGATGCTTCTCTTTCCCTAGGTCCTTGTATTATTGCATACTGGAGGTATGGCTCATGGCTTGGTGCTATCAGTTGTCCAATCTGCAGACAAACGGTAATATTTTTCTAACCATTTTTATTTACACAGAGTGCTTTTTTAAATTATTTTTTTAGGGCTGCATTTCAATTAAAATTTGTAATGGCGTAATTAAAGGTGGGGCATAGCCAGCAGTTCACTGGGAGGCCCACGCATTTCCTCTGCCTCCCCCCTTCAACCACATTTGGTATCGTACCTTTCCTGGTGGGGATGCCAAAGCCCCGTCGGTTGAAGAAATCCACTACCAAAGTGGACTCCTTCCTCCTTGTACTTCCTCAAGAGCAAGGAAGTCAGCGACGTGACTCCAGCCACTGATGCTGGCACTCCCTGAGCATATTTAGGAAATGCAAGTGTCTGAAGGCAAGCTGCTTACTTCCTTGCTTTTGAGGCAGTACAAGGAGGAAGCGGGTGACACTGGCAGTAGATTGTTTGGCTGGCAGGGCTTCAGCTACTCCACTAGCCATTGAACAGATTCTGCAGCTTTGGAGGGGGCCTGAGTTCAAAGTGAGGGTCCCAGGTCTCCCCCCCCCCCCCCCCCCCCCCCGGCTAGGCCACATATTAAAGGCCCAATATCTTCCTTTCTTCCACCCCCAGGTCCAACTCTGTCTTCCTCCTCTCTATCCCCCACCAAGTCCAACACCTCTATCTTTTTCTTCCTTTTTCTCTACCCCAGTTTTCTTTCTCTCTCTCTCTCTTCCTAGTTCCCCCTTTCCCAGCATCTCTCCCTTCTCTCTTGGCCCTGCAGTTCTCCTAATTCCCTCCCTCCCACACCCACCATGGTTCGGCATCTTGCCTCTCCTTCCCATCCCTGACCCGCAGTTCTCTCTGTTCTTTCCCCCCACATCAGAAGGGTAGGCCAGGTCAGAGTGAAAGGCCCAGTAAAGACTTGCCTGCATTTGGAAACGGTACTGTGGGTCCGGGGGGAGAGAGTTGCGGTGAGGACTGGGAGAGATGCCGAACGTGCACAGCAGCAGGAAGGAGGCAGAAGCAGGCAGCAATGAGTTAATTATTAATCACAATTAATAATTAACATGTTGCTTGTGATGTTAATCGCAATCAGTGCTTTTTTTGTGCCGGTACGCAACGGTACGGCGTACCGGCACCTTTTTTTTTTTTTTGCTCCCCCCGCCCCGTGAGTCCATGTCCCGCACGCAGTGCCAGCCCCCATTTCCGGCCGCTGCTGCTCAACAGGAGAAGCAGCAGCAGCGGCCGCTACACAAAGAAAAAGATTTTAAAAAAAACTTCAAACCTGGCTGAAACGCTGCACCCCGGCACTGTAGACAGCCATTAGGCATTGGCTGTTGCCCCGCAGCCGCTCCTCCTCTTGCCTCTACGTCACTGCGCTCCTCCGGGGTCTTCCTCCAGGGGCAGTGACGTAGAGGCAAGAGGAGGAGGAGCGGCTGCGGGGCAACAGCCAATGCCTAATGGCTGTCTACAGTGCCGGGGTGCAGCGTTTCAGCCAGGTTTCAATTTTTTTTTTAATCTTCTTTTTCTTTGTGTAGCGGCCGCTGCTGCTCAACAACAGGAGAAGCAGCAGCGACCGGAAATAGGGGCTGGTGCCGCGTGCGTCGCGCCGTTCGCGCCAAACTTGGCAGGGAGAGGGAATCCAACAGAGGGAAGGATTGGAGAGAGGGAAAACAACAGAGGGAAGGATTGGAGAGAGGGAAAACAACAGAGGGAAGAATTGGGGAGAGAGAGAGAAAGAGGGAAAACAACAGAGGGAAGGATTGGGGAGAGAGAGAAAGAGGGAAAACAGGGAAGGATTGGGGAGAGAGAGAGGGAAAAAAACAGATGGAAGGATGGGGAGAGAGAGGGAAAAAACAGATGGAAGGATTGGGGAGAGAGGGGAAAACAGATGGAAGGATGGGGATAGAGAGAGAGGGAAAACAGGGAAGGATTGGGGAGAGAGAGAAAGGGAAAACAACAGAGGGAAGGATGGGGGAGAGAGAGAAAGAGGGAAAACAGGGAAGGATTGGGGAGGAGAGAGAGGGAAAAACAGATGGAAGGATGGGGAGAGAGAGGGAAAAAACAGATGGAAGGATTGGGGAGAGAGGGGGAAAACAGATGGAAGGATGGGGATAGAGAGAGAGGGAAAACAGGGAAGGAGTGGGGAGAGAGAGAAAGGGAAAACAACAGAGGAAGGATTGGGGAGAGAGAGGAAAGAGGGAAAACAGGGAAGGATTGGGGAGAGAGAGAGGGGAAAAACAGATGGAAGGATGGGGAGAGAGAGGGAAAAACAGATGGAAGGATTGGGGAGAGAGGGGGAAAACAGATGGAAGGATGGGGATAGAGAGAGAGGGAAAACAGGGAAGGATTGGGGAGAGAGAGAAAGGGAAAACAACAGAGGGAAGGATTGGGGAGAGAGAGAAAGAGGGAAAACAGGGAAGGATTGGGGAGAGAGAGAGGGAAAAACAGATGGAAGGATGGGGAGAGAGAGGGAAAAACAGATGGAAGGATTGGGGAGAGAGGGGGAAAACAGATGGAAGGATGGGGATAGAGAGAGAGGGAAAACAGGGAAGGATTGGGGAGAGAGAGAAAGGGAAAACAACAGAGGGAAGGATGGGGAGAGAGAGGGGGAAAACAGATGGAAGGATGGGGAGAGAGAGAGGGAAGATGCTGGATGGAAGAATGCAGAAAGAAATAGGGGAGACACTGGAAGAATGGGGAGAGAAAGCAGAGCTGCTGGATGGAAAAGAGGAATAGAGAAAGACTGGAGAATAAGAGGAAGGGGCATGGGGAGAACAAGGGTGAGGAAAAGATGAAAAGCCACAGGTAGATGAAGGACATTAAAGAATGGATAGTAAGAATGAATTAAATCTGGACAGAGAGAGAGCCTGAAAATATTGAAGAAAGCAAAGAAAAAGGAGACAAAAATGACAAATGGCACAGAAGAGTTAAGCGAAAAGAAAAGAAAGCAGAATCACAGACTGGGACCAATATGGAAAGAAAAACAGTCACCAGACAACAAAGGTAGAAAAAAATCATTTTATTTTCATTTTAGTGTTTGTAATTATGTCCAATTTGAGAATTTACATTGGCTGTCTTATTTTGCACTGGGTATACTGGAGCTGTAAGAGCTTACAGAGATTATTTATAATGAAAAAAATCACGTTATTTTTTTCTCCTATAGTACTATAATATTTTCAATGATGTCTGTTTATATGCGCCATGGCTGGTATAGGGGGTGTGGTTAATGTGGGTGTGGCTATCAGGGGTGGAGCCATATGTGGTGACCCTGCCCATAATGAGTACCGGCACCTTTTTTTCTACAAAAAAAGCACTGATCGCAATTAATGTGCAACCCTAGTATTTTTAGTTAAGTACTTACAAAATTTACATAAGTTTTTAGAAGTGATATTTTTTAATGTTTTTATTTTATGTAAATAAAAATGTTGTGTATTTTCCTTTTTTTTTAATACTCTTGCCCTCTCCGTTCAGCATGCTTAGGTAGTTCTGAGTGGAGGAGTAGCCTAACAGTTACCTCCTAAGATGTTTCATATCTGTGCTGCTATTTAGGACCTGATTGCGGCTCAGTGGGGCATCTCTGATGCCAGTCTAAAAGTGGCAAGAGCTATAGCTCACCTTTACTCACTTTTGCCACAGGACTTGTACAGCTTAAAGCACCCTAAGGTGTATGCTTTAATCACTGCGGTAACAAAGACCACCACCATTTCAATTGAGGGTGATAGAGCTCTTAAAGATATACAGGACCTGATAGCCCTCTACCATAATACCTGTACAGTTAGCAATATTGTGCAAGGACCCTGAACTATTCATGACCTTGTACGTACACAATCTGATAGCCTAAGCAAGTCAGTACATATAACTAATTGCAGCTGGCCTCACCCAGCTCCCATGAGCTGACACACATGATACCACCATCTGCTATACAGACAATGTGTACCAGGGCATGATAGGTACATCTGACAGCCTTATGGTTCTGTAGCCTGATTAGTTTCCTGCTGATGTAGCAAAAACACATCCTTTCTATGCTGGGAACAGAATTGCAGTGGGAAGCACAGAAGCATGTGTTTACACTATTCTAAGATAACCTATGTATATAAGTATGAACTGCACAAGACAACTTTGGGAAAGTACCTGACACAGTCCCTGAGCAGTGCTTTGCAGCCAGTATCTGAGAAAGGACTTTCCCCTCAGCTAACAATACTATTTTATTGCCTTTGCCAGATTATTCTCCTGTACTGTAAGTACCTTACATTTATTGTATCTATGGTATTCTTTCTGCCATACAATAAAAATTTCTGTGTTGTAGTATACCTGATATTGTTGGTTGTGTTTATCCCCGAACACCTCATTTCTAAAGGTAGCCAGGTAAGGGCTACCAGGGAAGCTACCTGGCTCCCAACAGACCGTAGCTTGGAATCATCCTTAAAGCTTTCCTTTGAAGTAGCCTCCTTATGTTTGCAGACTAGGCAAATGCTTGTCTCAGCTTGGTGCAAAAGATGAAATCTTTTTAGATTTTTTGCCTTCCTTAGAAGGCATGGTATGTTTAGTGGATTTCATCTATGATTTGTTAAGGACCTCTGCTAAGCAAATGGCGCTGGCAGTGTCTGCAAGGTGCTGGCTGTGGCTCTGAAATTGGGAAACTGATAACTGTGTCTACAACCAGATTAGCTAGACTACCCTTTCGGGGAGAGAGCTGGGAAAAAAATTGTGAAATATCTTGGTGACTCCAAAGTACAACACTTACTGGAGGACAAATCCAGAGGTTCCTTTCACTCTAGCCAGTTCCCCCCCCCCCCCCCCCCCCCCTTGTTTTAGGGACACTAACAATACAGACTGGGGAAATCCAATTCCTTTCAGAGAAGATGTTTTCAACAAAAACAATCTGTCTTTCGTGGAGACAGACAAGCCTCTGCTCAGAATACCAGGCAGGCAGCTTCTGCTAGGTCTTCACAATGATGGGTTGCCAGTCCATTCCTCGAGCATCGCAATCGAAATCCACTTCTTATTTCTAGGATAAGCAGCATAAAATCTGTTTTACTCTTTTGGAATCTTACCTGGAACTTATGACCTGGATTGGCCACTGTTGGAAATAGGATACTGGGCTTGATCGACCTTCGGTGTGTCCCATTATGGCAAAGCTTATGTTCTTAAGGCTGTCCCAGTTTTTCATGGAATGTACCAAACTTATGTCATATCAATGGATTCTGGACATTATAAGAGAAGGTTACAAATTTGAATTTTTACTGCTCGCAGATTTATTCTTGAAATCCTGGTCAAGGCTCCGGCCAAAATGTTGACAGTACATTCTACTCTGAGATCTCATTTTCTTGGGGGCTGTATGACCTGTTCTTCAGGCCAACTGAGGTCAGGGATGATATTCAATATACTTTGTAGTCCCAAAGAAAGGAGGCAGTCCTGGATCTCAAATACGTAAATCGAGCCTTGAAGGCACAACATTTCAGAATGAAAATGGTAAGATCGGTGATAGTGTCAGTTCAACTGGGAGAGTTCCTAACCTCTCTGAATCTAAAAGAGGTGTATCTGCATATCCTGATTTGGCCTCCTCACCAGTACTTTCTGCAGTTCTTCATTTTGGGGAAGCGCTGCCAATTCCAGGTGATGCATTTGGCCTTGCCATGGCACCAAGAACATTTTCCAAGGTGATGGTGGTAGTAGCTGCCTTTCTGTGTGGTCAGATCATAAAGTTTATCCTTATCTGGAGAATTGGCTCATCGGAGCCTCTTCCCTTCAGGTGAGCATTTGGGACATGTCCAAGGGTGTAAACCTTCAGTCATCGCAGTGGGTGGTCAATGTACACAAGGGTCATCTAACTCCTTTGAAGACCTTGGAGTACCTTGGGGTTCTGCTCAACCCAAAAATGGAGATAGTCTTTCTTCCGTCTCCATGGTGAGAAAAGCTTTGGACTCTGATACAAAGTCTTCTCGATCTCCTGATGCCTCAAGCTTGGGACTGTGCTCAGGTTCTGGGTTCCATGGCAGCAACCTTGGAAATCCTTGGAACCCTGGGCAAAATCTCACATGAGACCACTTCAGCTCTCAATCGCTGGTCACCCAAAACCGGCAACTACACCACCTACCCCTGGACTCCTCAAGCAAAGAGCAGTTTACATTGATGGCTTCTTCCTGCCAGTGTACAAAAGGGTCTCTCCCTTTCCTCTCTGGATTGGATAGTAATAACAGATGCCGACCTCAAGGGGTGGGGAGCTCATTACCAGGGTCAGACAGCTCAGTGCCTTTGGAATATCCGGGAGCATGCATGGCTGGTCAGATGGCTAGAACTCAGAGCCATCCGAAAAGCACTGCAAGTGTTTCTCGCTCTGATTCAGGGCAAAAACCAATCTGCATTCTGTCCAACAAAGTGACTGCGGTTTCTTATGTTGACAAAGGGAGCATGAGAAGTATGTTTGCTTTGCCAATGGGCAGAGAGACATCTTCCTCTGAATTTGGCAGCACACATAGAGGGAGCTCTCAGCATACAGGTGGATTACCTCAGCCAACACTCCCTGGTTCCAGGAAATTGAACACTTTCACAGGAAGCTTTCTGATTAATTTTGTCTAGATGGAGTCTTCCAATTCTGGACCTCATGGCTACAAAAAGCAATGGAAAGGTGCCCTGGTTCTTCAGCCATTGGAAGGAAAGTGTCACAGAGTGCTTGGATGTTTTCTATATGTTTTTCCACTGTGGCTGATAATTCGGGTATTGAAGAGTGCCTCTATGAGGCCGGATAGTTCTCATAGCTCCAGATTGGACCAGAAGGCCTTGGTATGAGGAGGACCTTATTCAACTTCAGATAGACATCCCCATTCAGGATCTGCTGTCTCAAGGGCCAATTCAGATGTAGGATCCATCCCCCTTCTGGCCTTACAGCTTTACTATTTAAATGTTAAGATTGAGGAAGAAAGGTTATGCTGAAGATGTTATTACGCTGAAGATGTGATTACAACCATTTTCAGGCCAGAAAGAAATCAACTTTTATGGCCAATGCCAGGGTTCTTCTGCCCCAGATCCTCATCTTTTTTGGACTGTTTTAAAAAAGGATTGGCTTTAAGGTCCCTCAAAGGTTCAGACTGAATTGTTTTTTGAGGTGCATACAGAATGCTGCTTTTCCAGGGAGGCTGCCTGTCAAATTATAATTCTTTGCAATTCCTAGATGTCCACAGAACTCTTCTTGGGTAGTTCAAGGTGATCAATGATGTCAGGTGCTCGGACCACCTTTTCTTCCTGTTTATGCTGACTCCTGGAAGGACATTCAGGCCTGTAAAACTATGGTAGCTGCTTGGGTGAAGCAATGCATCTCTTCAGCTTATCATTTATAATTTTTATTAGTTTTATAGACTTAATACAGACATAAACTGTTCAAGTGAAATACAGCCAGGCATAACAATAAGTTATTACAGAAGAATTATCTTTTCATAACGTAATTTAAACATTGGCTTCATTAGACCTCAATTATTAAGGAGAACGAAGGGGGGCAGGAATTAAGTGAAGATTATTAATGCAAACAATGATAAAGAAACTATGGCGTTGTTTTCTCATATTTATGTCTCTAATGTTGTCTAGCTTCTAGGAAGGTCTTAAGCTGATCCGGTGTATAGTAAACATATTTTATCTGATTTAACCTTATGACACATTTACACATATGCAAGAAGGAAAGAACCTCCTAAATCCAAAATTTTAGACCTCATAGAAAGAAACTTTTTCCTCTTTTCTTGAGTAGTCTTAGTCACATCAGGATATAGCCAAATTTTTTGGCCCCCAAACATATGGTTAGCTGATCTAAAATAAAGTCTCATTATTGAATTCAAGTCTTGTTGGAAAACAAAAGAAACTATCAGCGTCCCCCTTTCTGACACATCTTCAAGTGATTGTTCCAATATGGCTGTAACATTTTGCAAATCAATGGATTTTTCTCCCTCTGTTTTTTTCATAGTAGTTGGAACATAATAAATTTTGTTCAATGGGGGAATAACTTCTTGAGGAAAATTAAGATTTTCTTTCAAAAATCTGGTAAACATGTCCTGTGGAGAAACTCCTAATAGTCTGGGAAAATTGAGCACCCGAAGGTTCAATCTCCTATTAAAGTTTTCCATTTGTTCAATTTTCCTTCTTATTTCTGAGTTTTCTTTTATTACAGCCACCTTAAATTCGTCTGTTTGTTTAGTCTCTCTCTGCAAGGCCTCTAATTCCAAAGAAACATCTTGTTTAACCATAGCAATAGAGCTCTTTACTTCCTGCATGTTCAAGTTCAAAGTTTTTACCTCTTCAGATGACTGCCATAAGGTTTTCTCCATTTCAAGCAATTTCAGCCAGATCTTACCCAGATTCACCTCCGTTTCATCCGCAACTGATGTTATCGCTGCAAATTCAGGTTCCCTACGGGGCTCAGCAGATTCACCCCTTCCGGGTTCCACTGGAAACCCCGCCCGACTCGCTGCAGTTGCTGGGTTGGGAGGGATCTTGGAGCTCGGCGGAGGAGAAAGAGATGTTTCAACTTCCAGCGTGGAAACCGCTTCACCGGGATCACACGCTAAGGAATCCAACCCGCTTGTGCGAGAAAATTGCGGGGAAGAAGTGTTTCTAAGCCTCGTTTCGCCGGAGTGGACGTCTCGGTAGGTAGGGGAAACCCCCCCGAATCGTCGCTTTGCGCTTTGTATGAGGCATATTTTAGAATTTACATTTGTATTCGGCAAAAAGAAGCTGGAGCTCACTTGCTACACCACCGCTCACGGCGCCATCTTGACACGCCCCTCTCTCTTCAGCTTATATTTTGACAGGCGAGCAACCTCCTATGGGAATTGAGGTTCATTCCACAAGGGTTCTCACTACTTCAGTGATGGAGGCAGCTCATTTCCATTGAGGAAATTTTCAGGTCTGCAACTTGTTCCTCTTTTCACGTTTTTGCGAGGCACTACTGTCTGAATTTGTCAGCTAGCTCCATTTTCCTCCCAACTTGAGGACTGTTTTTCTACAAGTCTGGACTGATTGGTTGGGTTGCAAAGGAAGGAAAAATTTGTTCTTACCTGATAATTTTCTTTCCTTAAATCCCAAGAGATGAGTCCTGAGCCTGCCCTGTATTTTTCACCTGACTGTTGTATATACATTTGTTCTTGAAGAGTTTCTCTTAGGGTTCTTTGTCTACAGATGATACATTAAAAAAAAAAAAAGGCAGGAAATTTATTTGTTACGTCTTGCTGGTTGGATAAAGTGGCAGGAGACTTCCATGATATCATGTCTTATGATGCTCCACTTCTTTGTTACCGAAATACTGGAGAGGCTGCTGCACAAGGGTCTTAAGGCAGAGCTCTGCCCTTCTCTCTGTCACCACCTGCTGGTAGATGGACATAACCTGCAAAATCTGGCCTGATCTGTTTGGATTTAAGGAAATAATTACAAGATACTGGACAGGAGGAAAGGTGAAGGGAAACCCTGGGAGAAATGCTGGACAAGAAGGAAGGGAAGACAGGAGAGATGCCTGACATCGATGGAAAGGAAAGAGAGAAGAGAGATCTTAGAAATGGGTTGGGGAAAGAGGGAGAGCAGAGGTTGGATGGAAAGGGGGGAAGAGAAGGAAGAGTATGTGTGGGAATGTTTGCGTTGGTGGCTGAAGCATGTTACTGATTTTGCTTGTTGAGCAAGCAGCATGGAGATTGGGCCTGGGCCCTCAGGCTAGTGGAGTTCTTCAGCTGACGGAGCTCAGGCACCCCGGCCAGCAAAGGTAGGACTTAATGCTATTGGGGGC
Organism: Microcaecilia unicolor; assembly: GCF_901765095.1. Classification (NCBI taxonomy): domain Eukaryota; kingdom Metazoa; phylum Chordata; class Amphibia; order Gymnophiona; family Siphonopidae; genus Microcaecilia; species Microcaecilia unicolor. Next base: position 352,789,817 of record NC_044032.1, read on the forward strand.
AGGGGCAGGGAGACCTGAGAGGAAATGTGGCACCTAGGGGCGCTGTGACCTGAAAAGGTTTGGGAACCACTGACTTAGTGCCTATTCTGATGCCTTTGTGGTGATGCTCTGCAAATCAGTGCTACAAAAGGTGGTCCAGGATTCATTTTTTAGTGGTTGCTCCAGTTGGGAGCTGACAAGCTGGTGCCCATGTAAGAGCAGTGCTGCAGGTAAAACTCCATTTAGATTTTGGCCATGAAGAAGGGGCGAGCTTTCCAGCCCATTTTGAAATTCAAAGGAGTTAACACCTCCCTCAGAGTTCCTTGGTTTCGCATGGAAAAACTGCATTTGGTGATTTTATTGTAGACCAGGAGAGTTGTTGACCACCTTGGATCTCTCCAAAGCTTACTTTGACATTGCTATTAGAGAAGGAACACAAATGCTTCTTGCAGCTGTGTGTGACAGGCAGACATTTTCAATTCAAGGCCCTCCCCTTTGGCTTTGCGACAGCGCCCAGGACCTTTTCCAAGGTAGGGAGGTAGTGGTTGCATTTCTTTGCAGAGAAAGGATCTGATTTCACTCTAATTTGGATGACTGGCTGATCCAGGTGGTCTCTGAGGAGAACTCCTGAGCAACCACCTCCAGGAAAAAGAGGATCGTGTTCATAAATTATCCGAATTATAGAAAGAGGAAGACGAGGATCAATATCTGGAAAAGCTTAAAGAAGGTAGTAATTTAGTCAGGGAGGCATAGATACAAATGAAGGAAAAATAGTCAATACATTAACATGGAGGGACAAACTTTTTAGATACATTAGTGACAGGAAGAAGTGCAAAAGTAGCATGGTAAGACTCGAGGTTAAAGGGAAAGAATTTGTAGAAGGATGAAAGGGGTAAACTGAAATTTCTTAACAGCTATTTCTGTTCTGTGTTCAAAGATGAAGAGCGATGAATTGCACTACAGAGTACTAACACAAATAGGAATGGAAGTGAGATAAATCTTAGATGATTTTCAGGAGACTGTGTTTATGAGGAACTAGTTAAAATGAAAGTAGACAAAGTGAAGGGACCAGATGAGATGAATACAAAGAAAGGTATGTAAGAATTTTAGGGACTTCTGGTGGCTCCACTGTGTCCTTTTCAACACTTGGATAGAGTTGGAGTCATGATTAAGACTGGAAGCTGGTAGATGTTCCTTTCCACAATAGCAGAAGAGGTTGAGAACCATGTCAGTGAGTCTGAACTTGGTGAAGAGTAAGTTAATAGACATGTTGAGAGAACATAATGCAGTTCCTGGGAGTCCAATGAATTACAGGATCTAAGGCATTATGATTTTTATTAGAGCAGGAGTGGGCAACCTTTATACATTGAAGGCTGCATGAATATCATTACTGTCTCTGGTGGGCCACAACATTATGTATGTCAGTTATCAGAATGCCAGAGCTCTAGAGACTGTCTGTGATAAATACAAATTTAACTAAAAACGATGGAAACAAACTGTTAAAGTGGCTATTCTGAAAATGTTTGCAAAATACAAAATATAAAATCACCAAAACTCTGGTTAATTAAGTTTATGTATATTTCCCATGGTCTTTCGGGCCACATAAAATTCAATGACGGGCCACAGGTTGCCCTCCCTTGTATTAGAGAATAGTTCTTGTTAGATGAATCTGATCAATTACTTTGACTGTCTGACCAGAGAGTTGAATAAGGTAGAAAGTTAGATATGGTGTATTTTAGCATGGTTCCATAAGTGTCCTAATCTCAACTTAATATATGTTTATGTAACTACAGATATGAATATATATAAATATAACTAAGCCTCGTCTGTAGTTTCTTCCAATTCAATTTTTAAATATTTGATTTGTAGAGGACCATCAGAAGTGGACTTCCTTAAGAGACAGTCTCTCAGTTGTGCAGGAAGTAGGTGACACACCTATTTTGTCATCAGTCCATAATGGATTTCTTAAACCTTTTTGAATCTTGTTTTGTAGCCTTTTGTAACTTTTTTTAACAAACTCTTTTTATATATTTTTCAGTCCATACTTATCTTTTCAGTTTTAATCAGGGATCTGTATACCCTTGGCTTCACATATAAATCGGGGATTGATGTGCCAACACATGTTTCACCTGTGTTGTTTCAAGGCAACCCCTGCGAATATAAGACATCCACTTAGTAAATCCAATCAGAAATTTCTTCAAAATTGTAACCCCTACATTGTCCACATACCTTAAATCTTTTAATGCGTACTTGTCGTCCTGCTATGCTATATGAAAATGGGCGTGGCACATTTTTGAAAGCTCTTTAAAAAAAAAAAAACAGTGGTCATATGTGATCCAACAACCAATCCTGGTTCCCAATCAGACTAACATCATTCTTTGTTTAACCCCTGTAGTTCCACTGAATTCAATTTATATATCCAATTTTGTTCTTTATAATTCAGTCTCTGCTCTAAATTACCACCCACCCAACCACTTGATACTATATCAATAATTCTCTATTTCATATACTTTATGGAATATCCATGTTCCCACCAGTGTTTTACCAGTGGAGCTTCTTCTGATCTGTTAGATTAACTGAACAGAATTCAAAAATAACTAACTTTTATTACTCTTGAGCTGCACCCAGATTTACTAAGTGGATGTCTTACATTCTCAGGGATTGCTTTGAAAAAGCACAGACGAAACACGTGTTGGCACATCAACTTTCAATTTATATGTGAAGACAAGGATATACAGATCCATGATTAAAATGAAAATAATGCTTACGTTTACAGTTTAGAAATACCTAGAGATAGATAAGAACATAAGAATAGCCATACTGGGTCAGACCAATGGTCCATCTAAACCAGTATCCTGCTTTCATCAGTGGCCAATCCAGGTCACAAGTACCTGGCAGAAACCCAATTAGTTGCACCATTCCATACTACCAATCTCAGGGCAAGCAGTGGCTTCCCCTATGTCCATCTCAATAACAGACTATCAACTTCTCCTCCAGGGACTTCTCCAAACCTTTTTTAAACCCAGATAAGTTAACCGCTGTTACCACATCCTCTGGCAACAAGTTCTAGAGCTTAATTATTCATTGAGCGAAAAAAATATTTCTTCTTATTTGTTTTAAAAGTATCTCCATGCAGTTTCATTGAGATGCCTTAAACATAATCAGTCTGAAAAATTCTAGGCCTCATTCCCCTCAAATTAGAGGAAGAATAGCTGTTTTCAACAATTTTGGGGTGTCTGTCACCAAGGACACATGGATGTTAAAGGCAGTATTTGCCAGGTTTACCAACTGAGAATCTCTCAGACCCTGCTCAACAAACCAATTCTAATTTCCACTTCCAGTTATGACACCCTTCCTTAGAAAAAGATTCAGTCCCTCATAACCAGCTGAACAGTGGAGGCAGTACCCTAAGTGAAAACACAGGTTATGTTCTAGGGCTGAAGTCCAAATAAGTTATACCTTGTAGTAGAAACTTGTTGGGATTTCTGAGATCCAAGAGAAAGTCAAGATGCATTCCCTCAAGATAATCTATCCTTGATAGACCAGGAAGACTGGTTTAAGCAATCTAGATATCTAAGATGCCTGGTATAAGAGGCTTGGTGAGGCTAAGCCTCCCCAGTTGCAAGGTGATCCGACAAGCCTCTGCTGCCTCCCCAAGGTATCCAGCACAGCATCAGCACAACACAAGGAAAGAGGAAGAGCGGCAACTTGACGAGCCCTTAGAAAGTAGAGCACCACAGCTGCAGCCTGCGGGACCTGATCTTCCGTTGTTTCTGCACATCTGGTGAAAGCCACTCCTCCTCCCCCCCCCCCCCCGACTCACACTAGTGCCCAAAGCACCTTGCTACTGACAGTAATGGTCTCCCACTAGCGTTTACAGCAGCATTTACCTCAAGGACTCTGCCTTCCCCCAGTGACATGTCCTGCCTCCTCTGATGCAATTTCCTGCTTCCGCGAAGGCGGGACATGTCACAGGGAGAAGACTGAGTTCTCAAGGCAGGCCTGCTGTGATCTCTACGTGCAGACCACTGTCTGTAGCACTGCACACCGCAGCAGAAAGACTGATCCACCGATTCTAAGGCAGGTGTCCGACTGCTTCTGAGGGGGACTAAGAGAGAGACAGGAACAGGGGAGGGGAAGGACTAAGAGGGAGAGACTGGAATGGGGGGGGGGGGGGGGTGGAAGAGAGCTTCCTTGCTGAACCTTTTGGAGGGGGGAGAGTTGAGCTGAAGCCTTCAGCTCTCTCTCTCTCTCTCTCTCCCAAAGGTTCAGCAAACAAGTTCTTTTCTGTCCCCACCCAGGACCATCAGAGCAGCTGAACCTTTAGCGGAAGGTGCTGCTCTGATGGTCTGGGGTGGGGTGGGGAAGGCGGGCAGGCAGGAGGAAGAAAATATATAGGACCCTGGAGGGAGAGACAAGTTATAGATGTGGATGGTGAAAGCGCTTGCTGAAACTGGGAGAGAGCTGATATGGTGGTAATGTTTGATTTAAACACCAGTTGCCATGATCAAATAATACTTGGATATTCAGTGTCAATATGTGAGTATTTGATGGCTCGGCACTGAATATCTGGGTATATCAGACAGTGCTCGGAGCTAAACAGATAATGCTATGCATATTCAAATAGTGCCATTCAAAATAAAGTATTTATTTACCTTTTTTTCTGTGTTGTCAGACAGTTATGGATATAGGCCCCGCCCCTGCCCTATTAGCCTCCCCAAACAGGTGGGCCATCGACCACCTATGCATATCTGAATTCCCCTTCACCACAGAAAATTCCTACAGTTGTGTTAACAGTATAGAGTCCTTCCATTCAGTGTCTGTCTCTCTGCAAGTATTCAAAAAGTACCTTGTGGTGATATGGTTCGTTTCTGCAAGGAGGAAACTTTTCTGTTTTCATATCTAGATAGATGACATTATAAAGGTATCTTTACTAAGGGAAGCGGATCTCAGGGCAAGAGCATCAGGGTTTAGTGGCTCTGAGATTTGTAATGAATTACCAGAAGTCTTCACTGATTCTATATAAAGTAGAATAATTCCAACAGCAACAAATATCCTCACTAGTGCTGAATTTACTGAAATGATGTTGTAGCCTCATACACTATAAATATTATAAACTAATGGAGAAAAAGCCTCAACAGACTCCTCTACATTAGGCTCACAGGCCGTTAACTTCACAGAGTGCTTGCCGTCATCATCGGATCAAAAACCTCATAAATTATTGAAATCTTTAAAGTCCACAGAACAAAAACATATTTTATAGATGCATAGTTTCTTTATAGTATCCACGGCTGACAATGGCCAAAGTTTCATCAACTTCGTCAGGGTCACTGATCTGTGCAACTGTCAAACAAAAAAATATTATAACTTTACACAATCAAGTGCCGCTATCACAAAACAGTAAATGCAAGACATGTCTAAATACCTCACTTCACTCCTGTGGCTTGTCTCTATATCCGGTGTTTCACACAAAAATGGCGCTCAGAGATACCGGGTGACGTCAGACGCCGCCCTATCAAGCTGGCCAATCATTAACAAGTAAAAAATTAAAGCGTCCATCTTCAGTAAAAATTACATCATTCTAGTTTAGAGTTTAAACCTCTTGGATATAGTGTCTCCAGACGAAATATCCACTTCTGTTCCTGTTGTAAAAGCACATGCCTTTTATCACCACCCCTAATGTTCAAGCCCAACTGTTGCAGAATAACACAACACAAAGACTCGAATGTGGGCTGCTCATTATCACAATGTGACGCTAAAGGTGCTCTAGTCTAGCCTAGTGGTTAATGCAGCGGACTTTGATCCTGGGAACTGGGTTCGATTCCCACTGCAACCCCTTGTCACTGTGGGCAAGTCACTCAACCCTCCATTGCCCCAGGTACAAAATAAGTACCTGTATATATGTAAACTGCTTTGAATGTAGTTGCAAAATACCACAAAAAGGCGGTATATCAAGTCCCATTTCCGTTTCCCTTCCCTTTTATGTTCTGTCAAACGTGTCACCAGCTTCCTTGAGGTTTGTCCAACATACAGCTTGTTACAGGGACATTGAATACAGTAGATCACAAACCCTGACATACATGATGTTTTAGACCTTAAGATGAATTTTTTCCTTGATTGCGGATCAGCAAACTCAGTTGTAACTAACATGATATCACACATCTGGCATTCCCAGCTTTGTTAAGTACCTCCCGGGTTAATGGTCTCAAAGCCGCAGGGGACAAGATCTCCTTCAAATTCCTACCTCCGCTGTAGGTTAGATTCATCAATGACATTTTTTGTATTTGGAGAGGATCAGAAGTTGAGCTTAAGGCTTTTGTTCGACACTTGAATGGGTGTCATTCAGCACTTAGGTTTACGATCCAGTACAATATTTTTTGAGTTATGAGACTTGAAAGCTGCTGTTCAGCCTGAGGTAGGGGTTGAGTAGTTGAGGCAGGTCACATAATCAGTGAAAACATCTCAAGATTTGTGATTTCATTAGTCTCTGAACTTGAAGCATAGAGGCATATGTTGAAGCTGACTGGTAGGAGAATAAAAATTGACAGAGGTAGGTAATTCTGAAAGTCAATAGTCTACAGTGTTGACAGTTCAGAATGGCCATGGCCATGACCACTGCTGCTACTGGTTATTGAGATTGGTAAGGGTAGGAGCAAGAGCCACATTCATAGCCTGTCCTGCACAACTGATGATCCTTGATGGCTGCAAACAAGTTGGGTTTTCAGGATATCCACAATGAATATGTACATGAGAGATTTGCAGGCATACTACTTCCACTGCATGCAGATCTAACTTGTGCATATTCATTGGGGTAATCTTGAAAACCCTATCTGTTTATTGCCTTCAGGGACCGTCAAGGAATACTACAACAGTTCTGTATGTCTTTTACTTAATAATTTGTAAGTCTTCTCCTGTCTTTTATACTTCTTACTCAGTTGGAGCCAGGGTTATAAGATATCGTTGTTTGGCTCTATATTTTCAGCTAACCCATAGTACTGAAACAGTGCTAACCACTCTCCTAACCAAATTTAAACAACTAATTGCAACTGGGAACAATGTGCTACTCTTACAATTTGATATGTCCAGCACGTTCGACATGGTCAGTCACCAAATACTCCCGAACATTCTAGACTACTTCGGGATTGGAGGAAACCTACTAAAAGGCTTCTTAACAGCAAGATCCTATCAAGTGATCTCAAAAGCAAAAACGTCAACACCATGGAAACCTGTATGTGGTGTACCACAAGGATCACCGCTCTCACCAACCCTTTTCAACTTAATGATGACATCCAGTTCAAATAAGACATAACTGAAATCACATATGAAATCACACACAGCCTCCAAATAATGAACTCATGGGCGGACGCATTCCAACTAAAGCTAAACGCAGAAAAAACACAATGTCTCATCCTGTCCTCACAATACAATACAAACAAACCCAAGACCATAAACACTCCAGACTACACACTTCCGGTTTCAGACAGCCTGAAAATCCTAGGAGTCACAATTGACCGAAACCTCACACTTGAAGACCATGTGAAAAATACAGCAAAGAAAATGTTCTACTCAATGTGCAAACTCAAAAGAATCAAACCTTTCTTCCCAAGGGAAGTATTCCGCAACCTAGTACAATCAATGGTGTTAAGTCATCTAGACTACTGCAATGCCATTTATGCCGGATGCAAAGAACAAATCATCAAGAAACTTCAAACCGCTCAAAATACAGCAGCCAGACTTATATTTGGGAAAGCGAAATACAAAAGCACCAAACCCCTAAGAGACAAACTACACTGGCTTCCACTAAAAGAACGAATTACATTCAAAGTCTGCACCCTGTTCCACAAAATTGTCTACGGGGAAGCCCCGACCTACATGTCAGACCTTATAGACTTGCCTATTAGGAACGCAAAAAGATCATCATGCACATTCCTCAATCTCCATTATCCTAATTGTAAAGGGCTAAAATACAAATCCACATACGCAACCAGTTTCTCGTACATCTGCACGCAGCTATGGAATGCTCTACCGAAGGCCATAAAAACAACGCAAGACCTAACCATCTTCCGAAGGCTACTGAAATCAGATCTTTTCAAGAAAGCATACCATCAACATCCATCTTAAATACTAAGCAATACCATTATATACGATCTGTACAAAACCAAACTTTTATCGCCTGATGTTACCATGAATGTATGCACATTACGGCAAATGTAAGCCACATTGAGCCTGCAAATTGGTGGGAAAATGTGGGATACAAATGCTGCAAATAAATAAATAAACCCATGACTATTTCCCCCATTGTATATCCCTTCCTAACTTTACTACTACTACTTATCATTTTTATAGCGCTACTAGACGTACGCAGCGCTGAACACTTGAACATGAAGAGACAGTCCCTGCTCGACAGAGCTTACAATCTAATTAGGACAGACAAACAGGACAAACAAGAGATAAGGGAATATTAAGGTGAAGATGATAAAATAAGGGTTCTGAACAAGTGAATAAGAGTTAGGAGTTAAAAGCATCAAAAAGGTGGACTTTTAGCTTAGATTTGAAGATGGCCAGAGATGGAGCTTGACGTACCGGCTCAGGAAGTCTATTTCAGGCATATGGTGCAGCAAGATAAAAGGAACAGAGTCTGGAGTTAGCGGTGGAGGAGAAGGGTGCAGATAAGAGAGATTTACCCAGTGAACGGAGTTCCCGGGGAGGAATGTAGGGAGAGATGAGAGTGGAGAGGTACTGAAGAGCTGCAGAGTGAATGCACTTGTAGGTCAATAAGAGGAGTTTGAACTGTATGCGGAAACGGATAGGAAGCTAGTGACTTGAGGAGAGGGCTAATATGAGCATAACGACCCTGGCAGAATATTAGTTGTGCAGCAGACTTTCATTTATTCCAATCACATTGTAATGATGGTCCCGGGCATGTGTCATATACTTAGGTAACCTGAATCTGTTATGCCTTGCATTTTCCCCTTACTTTTGTGGTTTTCCTCAGTCTCATTGTTTGTTTTTATTTATTTTTATTTAACCACTCAATTCCAGGATTGAAAGACAATAAACCAAATACTGTGTATAGGCAGATAAATAAAACAGCGACTGGCTTTGCTTTCTTCCCCACCCCCATTCCCACCTCCCCCCCCACCCCATATTTCTTGGAACTGTGAAGATGGCTGCTGCTGCATCCTCATTCCTGCTGATACAGAGCGGAAGACCCAAATCTGTGATCAAATAGGGGACCACCTGTGTGGGCATATACATCACTTAGCATATGAGCCAGCCTGCATGATATTTTTGAACCTTCCATTACTGTTTTTCGGAGGGTAGTGGGAGTTAGAACCTTGTTCAGAAAGATGTTCTTTAATCATTGTTTCACAGGATAATTGTATGGACTTGCTGCATGTCCTACTCTTTTTTTTTTGACACTTTAATTAGACATGATGCTGTAGACAATAAGTGTTAGGTTTGTACATGAGTGTCTCAACAAGGAATGCTTTGAATGACAGTATTTATATTTGCTTGATGCTAAGATCTGTGAAGGGCTTAATGCTGATCAGCTGCTATTTTTTGCAGATAACATTGCTTTTCCCATTGTTTGGTGAAGAAAATCAGCAGCCGGAAGCAGTGCAGGTGCTCCAGTATGTTCTTGATTACAATAGAAGATTCTCTGGACAGCCCAGATCTGTAAGTAGAGATGGGTGTTACAAATGATTGTACTGTTTGAATGAGTGTACATTGGTGCCTGGTTATTCCTTTCAGATATAGTCATAGGAAATAGATATGCTACATACTATTTCTATATTTCAAAACTTCTGCTGCTATTTTGGTCAATGATTGATGATGTAGGAACAACGTGTTTGCTTACCAGATATTTTCCTGTCTCAGTTGCTAGTTATAAAATCTTAAATTGAAAATCTATCTCTACCTCCTGACCTGTTGTGTGCCATTTGAGTCCTTCACTATGACCCTATGATAGCGTGAGTGAGGTTTTGAGCAGGGTCTTCAGATACAAAGATATAAAAGTAAAGCAAGGTTCTTTATTAACACAAAATACACTGAAGCCTGCTAATTCACAGGTACAGTAAATTAGACATAAAACCTGTTGGGATTCAGGTGCAGTCTTTATACAGACCTGTTGCTGACAGGCTCCAAAGTCAAAGTATGAATAGCCTAGCTGCAATGTTGCACATATCTTGGCCTGGCTACAACCAGGCCTCTAGAAACAAGATTCTTACAAGATTCCAAGTTAAAGCTTAGCCTGCCTTAGGCAGGTTTCTGATAGCTTGCATGTGCATTGGAGGCTTGTGTTGTAGGGCTCCTGCTCTTTCTCTCTCCCCTGGGCCTTTCTGGTTTGTCTGTGCTTAGGAATTAACTTTTTCTGGCTGTTTGAACCACACCTTCTTTTATGTGCCCTGACTGAGCCACCCTCTTTGCTCTGTACTGCAGGACCTGGCTTCTTACAGTGACTATGTGAGGGAGTGTTAAGAAGAACTGGCAACTTCCTATACACCCCATCACAGACCCTTTCTCTCAAAATAACCTGCAGTGCGTGGCTTGAGTTTCTCTTAATCTTCACTCTGATCCCTCCCTTGAAGTTGTTCTATTTGTTGTATTCTTTGTATCTGTACACATTTAAGACTAGATTTACCTCAAGCCCCATTTTATGCAATAGGACCTATTTTCTTCTGGTTCAGTCCTTCACCTGTCCAGGTATATTCTGAGTGCCAAATTATCTTGCCTGTTCTTCTGTGCCTGATCTTGTATAATAAAAGGTAGAAGCCAGTATTCAGTTATGTGGTCAACATGTCTAATTTAAACTATACATATATTTAGCAGCATTGCTGGTTTAGGCGGTGCTGCTGAATATACACGCTTGACTTGAAACATCTAAATTAGATACTTCAAATTGTATTTGCTTTTTGTGCAGCTCATCTAGATGTTTAACTTAATTTTGTAGATTAAGTTTATTTCTTCAAGAACAAGCAGGATGACAAATCCTCACAACTGTATGATGTCATCCAGTGGAGTCAGGCACAGGAAAAAAAACTTCTCTAACGTGTTCTAGAATTTTTGAGAAGCAACACTGCACATGTGTGTCACTTCCACTGGCTGCTGTCACTTGGAGACTGCCTCAGTTTTTATTTTTTCATGATTTATGGTTTACTTTATTTGATATATCGCTTTTCCTCAAAAAAATATAACAAAGCAGTGTACAGTATTCAAAGTATATAGAAAAAAAAAGAAAGGAACACCAGTCCAAACACTCTCTCTCTCCACTTCCTCTACCCACCCTCCAAACCGTCCTTGATTTGGCATTACACCTTTCCTTCCTCAACCCCATTCTCCGAGTCCATCTTCTTTGTTTTACAAAAGTTGGCGGGAGCAGCAGGGATACCCATACGCGGCCCTGCTGCTGGCACTGGTTTCTTCTCTCAACTGCAACCTGCCTTTCTGACATAACTTCTTGTTTCCTCAGAGGTGGGCCGCAGTAAAGAGAAGAGGCCGCTGCTGGCAGCATATGGGAGTCGCTGCTGCCACTGCTGACTTGGAAAACAAGATAGACTCAGGGGAGGGGGTTGAGAAAGGAAGTGGAGAGATGCCAGATTACAGCTAGGGGGATGGGGAGGGAAGGAGAGATACCAGCCCAGGAGGGAAGTGGATGGAAGAAGGGTGCAAACAGTAGGCCGCCAGTGGCAAGATGCTGCTCCATGAAAAGTGCCACCTGAGGCCCCACCCCCTCAGTTGGCCTTATGATACAGTTGCCCCAGGGTAGATGCATAGGATGGATGGAAAAGAAGGCATGAGAGAGGTGAGGTAGGAGATGTTAAAAATGAAATGGGTATGAGAAGGAAGAGGGTAATAGAGAGGAAGGAGTGGGTGACAGACCTGACCCAGCCACTCATTGCTCATAAAGCCAAAAGTCACCAATGCAACCACAATTTCCAGAGTGAAGGACCCCTTATCTACTCTTTCACATACAGATACTAACTTGTAGATATCCCACCACTCTATCCCTATTGACAGTTACATATACCCCTACCTAAATCCACTCCTTTATAGACACTTTCACACAGAGACCGCAGCAATTTACATGTAGGTATCCTTTCACTTCCTCCACCTAAAAAAGGGAAGGTTGACCAAACCAGTGACTGTGCTGCAGGAAAGTCTGATAAACTGTACATGTGTGTTTGCAAATCTGTGTGACTCTGGCATGTTGAGTACTTTTTACCTTAACAAATAAACGGAGAGGGCTGAACTTAGGACCCAAAATGGTGAACTGGATTGGAAACTGGATGACTGACTGGCAACAGAGGGTGGTAGTAAATGGAATCCACTCGCAGGAAAGGAAGGTGAGTAGTGGACTGCCTCGGGGGTCGGTACTGGGGCAAGTTCTGTTTAATATATTTGTGAGAGACATCCCTGAAGGGTTAGAAGGAAAGTTTGCCTTTTTGTAGCTGACACGAAGATAGTCAATAGAATGGATACCCCAGAAGGAGTACAAACCACGAGAAGAGGTATCCCAAAAAATAGAAGAATGGTCAAAGGTATTGCAGTTAAAATTTAATTGCCAAGTAGTACAGAGTGATGCACTTGGGGTGCAGACATCCAAAGGAGATGTACGAGATAGGTGAGAGATTGATACACAGCTCAGGAGAGGGGCCTTGGGGTGATGGTGTCTGAGGATCTCAAGGTGATGAAACAAAAGTGGTGGCCACAGCCAGAAGGATGCTAGGCTGTATAGAGAAGGGGTATATAACCAGCAGAAGATAGGTTGTGAGACTTCCCTGTCCTCTTGCTGGAGCTTGAGGCCTGTTTTGGGGGTCCCACTTTTTATGCACTTGATCTGGACTGATTCTATCCAAGAGGCACTGGTGAGCCTGCAGGCTTCAGGTGAAGGTCAGGAGGGTAAACATTCATAGGGGTCCTGGGAGACCTGTTGTCTGCTAAAGTGGCCCAGGGTCTCTGGCAAAGGCTTGGAAGAAAAATGGATTGCAAACCGGTGTCCTCCATGGATCAAGAAGGAGATTGTGATGAGGACAATGAAGGGGTATCCCCCCCTTCTCCCCTGGCAGCTGTCCCCAGACCTAGAGGAGCTCTCCCCTGAAAAAGGAGACAAATCACAAATTGTTAGGCTGTTCCCATGGAAACAGTTGCCTTTTCTCATTGAGAAGATGGTCTTGGTGCTTTGCATATCCAAGTCAACACAGGAGGAGGTAGCATAAGGGAGTCCCCATCTTAGAAGGCTTACACACACTGTCCACAACCTATCTGCTCCACAAAAGGTTCTTGGATGGTCTTGATGGCTTGGGAGGATCCTGGAAAATAGGGGTGCAGGCAACCATAGATTCTGCTGGAGAACTGTTTGGGGGGTTTTCTGAAAGAATAGTGTGGTTAGATCTTTGGGTCTAATGCGATTCTGAAGGTTCTTCCAGTAGTAGCCTTGGAGACTATTTGGAATGCTCTGATGAAACTTGATTTCTCTTTCTCAGTGTCTGTCATATATTTTAGCTTTATCTCATTAATATCCTGATGCAGAATCGAGACATTTCTAGACCATGGCACAAGGTTAGAAGCCTTGGAGAGGAGTTTGCATTTTAAAAGCCATGAATGCTAATAACGTCAAGTGCAGTCTCTTTACCATTTAGAGTGGAAGTACTGGAAAGTCAGGCAAGACATTTGAATCTTGGGGTTTGAATTTTTTCCCAGACTGCCCATAGTGCCCGTTTAAAACGTATTTTAGAAATATCTATATAGGCCCCTGGTGTAGCCACATCTTGAGTACTGAATGCAGCTCTGCTTGACCCATCTCAGAAAGGATATAGTGTGACTAGAAAAGGTTCAGAGAAGAGCAACAACATGATAAAGGGCATGGAACACCTTTCTTATGAAGACATTTATTTATTTGTTTCATTTGTACCCCACCTTTTCCCACCTATTTGCAGGCTCAATGTGGCTTACATAGTACCGTGAGGTGTTATCCACCTCCAGTGATGTTGTTACAGTCACATTAAAGAATCAAGAGAAAAAGAAGAATATATTGTTCGTTGCAAGTTTTGGTTTCGTTGTGTTGCTGAGTTCAGGCACTTAAGTTGGACCAGTAGGGTATGCCTTTTCGAACAGATCGGTTTTTAGTGATTTCCGGAAGTTGAGGTGATCCTGCATTGTCTTTATGGCTTTCGGTAATGCGTTCCATAGTTGCATGCTTATATAGGAGAAGCTGGATCCGTAAATTGATTTGTACTTGAGTCCCTTGCAACTAGAGTGGTGAAGATTTAGGTATGTTCGTGATGTTCTAATTGTGTTTCTGGTTGGTAGGTCTATGAGATCAGCCATAGGGGCTTTGCCATAGATAATCTTGTGGACCAAGGTGCAGATTTTGAAAGTAATACATTCTTTGATTGGGAGCCAGTGCAGTTTTTCTCATAGCGGTTTGGCACTGTCGAATCGCGATTTTCCAAATATAAGCCTGGCTGCTGTGTTTTGAGCAGTCTGTAGTTTCTTTATGAGTAGTTCTTTACATCCCGCATAAAGTCCATTGTAATAGTCAGCATGGCTTAATACCATTGATTGTATCAGGTTGCGGAAAGATGCCCTCGGGAAGAATGGTTTCACGTGTTTAAGTTTCCACATTGAGTGGAACATTTTCTTTATTGTAGAGTTAACTTGGGTCTCGAGTGTAAGGTTTTGGTTGATTGTGACACCAAGGATTTTCAGGCTATCTGAAATGGGAAGGGCATAGTCCGGGGTGACTAAGTTTGTAGGTATATTCGTGTTGTATTGGGATGAGAGGATGAGGCAGTGTGTTTTTTTTTCTCTATTGAGTTTTAGTTGGAATGCGTTTGCCCGTGAGTTCATGATGTGGAAGCCAAGGTTAATTTCATTGGTGATTTTTGTAAGATCATATTTGAAAGGAATGTATATTGTGACGTCGTCTGCATAGATGAATGGGTTAAGGCCCTGAGTGGATAAGGACTTGGCTAATGGGGTCATCATTAGGTTGAAAAGGATCAGTGATAGTGGTGATCCTTGAGGTACTCCGCAATCTGCCTTCCAGGGTGATATAGTAGAGTTCACTTTCACTTGGTAAGTTCTGGTGGTTAGGAAACCCTTAAACCAACTAAGTATGGTTTTGCCAATCCCAAAGTAGTCTAGGAGTCTGAGCAGTATACTATGGTTCACCATGTCGAATACACTGGACATGTCGAATTAGAGGAGAAGTATACTTTTGCCTGATGCTATTTCCTGTTTGAATTTGGCCAGGAGGGTGATTAGCACTATTTTGGTGCTGTGGCGGGGACGGAATCCTGATTGTGATTCATGTATTGAGAATTTGTGTATGTAGTCAGTCAGTTGTTTGGTTACCATACTTTCCATCAACTTGACTGCTAGTGGGATAGATGCTACTGGGCGGTAATTGGTGATGTCATCTGTTTTCTTTTTGGTATCTTTTGGTAAGGGGGTGAGTAGAATGTTGCCCTTCTCCTTTGGGAAGAGGCCTTGTTGGAACATGAAGTTTATGTGGGATGTGATATCTGTTATGAAGTGAGCGGGGGCGGGTTTTAAAAGGTGACTGGGGCAGGTGTCCAGTTTGCAATGAGTGCCGGCGGCTCTATTAATTGCCTGAGCCATTGTTTCGGTAGTGAGAGGAGCGAATTTTGACCAGATACAATCTGCTGGGAATTCTCCTAAGGTTGGGTCTAAGCCATTGATGAAATTTTCGATATCGGCAGTGTTTTGAAGAAGGCTGTTTCGTAATTTTACAATTTTTTCATTGAAGTATTTGGCTAGTTCATCTGCCGATGGGATGTCTGAGTTGGTTGTGGTGACCGGGGTGGTGTCCAGTAGTTTATGTATGAGTTGGTATAGTTTTTTTGTGTCTTTGTGATCTGGTCCTATTTTGGTTTTGTAGTTTGACCTTTTGGCTTGTCTTATTGCGTATTTATATTTTCTATGTATTTGCTTCCAAGCATTGCGTGTGTGATCATCTTTTATTTTTTTCCAAGCTCGTTCAAACTTTCTGGATTGTGTTTTTAGTTTTTTCAGTTCATCGTTGAACCTGTCTGTGTGAGGTTCTTGTTCGTAAGGGTGCCAGGTCGTCTAAAATGTTTCTACATCTTTCGTCCCATTTAGAAAGGAAGTTTATGGCGTCTGTCTGTGCTGTCCAGTTATTATTATGTATATGTTGCCACAATGTATTCTGGTCTATTTGGCCTCTTGTAGTGTAGGTTGTTTGTCCTTGGGTGCGATATGAACCCTTTTTCCACTATTTTAGGGATAGGTTTAGTTTGTAGTGGTCGGTCCAAGGTGTTTCTGTCCATTTAATATCTGTTATTATCAGGTTCTGGTCAGTGGACAGTTTATGTGAGAAGAGGTCAAATGTGTGTCCTTTAACGTGGGTTGCCTGTATGTGTGGCCATTTAAGATCCCATGAGTGGAGGAATTCCTTGCATTCGCGTGCGTTGGTAGAGTTCGGGTCTTCTAGGTGAAGGTTGATGTCTCCTAAAACTAGTATATTAGAGCTAGTTACACAAGTGTTTGAGATGAAATCCATGAAGCTTGACTGGCTTTCGTTCCAGTTACCTGACGGTCTGTAAAACAAGACATAGTTCAGATGGTCAAGCAGGGATTTGTTGTGGATTCTAATTGAGGCGATTTTGAGTTGGGGTGTTATGTACTCGGCTATGGTTTCAGCGATGAAGTGGGAGCAGTAGATTAGGCCTATGCCTCCACTTCTCTTATCCTTTCTGGTCCAGTGAGTGATTTTGTATCCTGGCGGGCATAGGTCAAGAATTATGGGATCCTTTTGGTCGTGGATCCAGGTTTCGTTAATGAAAATTAGATCGAGGTTTTCGGCCGTGATTCAGTCTGTTGTTGTTTAGTTAACTATGGATCTGGCATTAATATAGCCCACTTGAATCTTTTGGTATGGGCCTTCTATAATTGGTGATGTGTGGATTTTTTTTTGTTGTCTGCCCTTTGTTTGCTTATTATGACCTTTCTTGCCGTTTTATTGGTTTTGTCCGTATGTGGGTATTCTTCCTTCGTTTTGGTGGTTGTCAATTTGGTGAGGTGTGGAGTTAATATTCAGCTTTTGGTGGATTTGTAGAATGGGTATGATATTGATTGGTGCGAGTGGGATGGATAGTGTTAGGTGGATCAATGATAGAGAATGGATTGCTAGGAAAGGTTTGACCTTATTCGTTTTGGTGTCATTTTGGAGGTAGGTAAATACTCACAGTTAGTTGATCAAGGGGTAACGTCCAAGGTGCAAAGGCTGTATAGTCCTGGGCGCCGGGCTGTTGGTTGGGGTAAAGTCTAGGGGACCCTAAGAGACTTTATTAGTCGAAGGTCCTGTTCCAGGAATTTATGAAGTTCCTCCACATCAAATCATTGCTGGTCTCAGGCTCCCTTAACCAGATCCACATGCAAGGGGTGTGAACGGAAAATCTCTGATCCTTTGCTCTGTGAGGGATGGTGAGGCCTTTGTCTTCAGATCCTGGTGGAGGGGATCTTGTCCGTTTTTTTCACTTTGGTGCTGTGTGGGCTGGTCTTGGCGTCGTAGGTCCCTCGTATCTCAGCCGGTAAGTGTTCCTCTTCTGTTCTCCTCGGCTCGTCCAGCGCTCACGGGCCTCCTCTCTCCCGTTCACTTTTTCTCCTTGGGCGGGCGGCCAATTGGCTGGCACAATTGGAGTTGCGGCTGGGCGGTCGATGTCTGTGGGGCAGCATTGTCTCCGTGACATGGGGGGGCTGCAGTCAACTCGCAGTAGCCCCCGTCTGCCCGTCGAGAAGGGTTTCGGGTTTGCCAGCTGGTCGTCATCTCCTCCCGGCTTGCCTGAGTTGCTGGACGCAAGAGCCTGCGTTCCCCGGTGGCGCTGGGGAGCTGGTGGGCTGCCGGGACATTGGTGGGGTGCAAGGCCTAACAAGGCAGTGTGGCGCTCCCGGGCTGGGACGAAGCCGACCCTGACGACATTGGACGCACGACTGCGTGGTCGATCAGTTCACCCGGTGGATCCTCAGATCAGGCCAGGCGATAGCTGCCACTGGCTCGCTGGTCACAGGTCCGATTGAGGGTCGCACGGGAAGGCCATGGCCGACCTCTGGTGCCTCTTTGCGACCCGAGCGGCGGGCGTCCGGTCCGTTCCGGTAATCTGAAGATTGGGTCAGGTTGTAGCCGGTTGTGGCTGCTGTTGTTTTGCTGACCTTGGGGCCGCACGAGGGTCGCCCGGCCGCTTAGGGTCAAGGGAGCCGACTGCTACCGTGACCCTTAAGTTGCGGCCATCTTAGGTTGTATCTAAGTGGGTTAGGGCTTTTCAGCTTGGAGAAAAGATAACAGAGAGTGGATATAATAGAAATTTATAAAGTTATGAACGGGGTGGAACAGTTAAATAGGAAATGATTTTATAACCTGTCAGACCCCAAAACAAGAGGGCACTTCCTTAAAGTAATGACCAGCAGATTGAAAAGAGTCTTTCATGCAGTGTATAATTAAGCTGTAGAATCTGTTGCTGGATGATGTGATCAAGGTGACTTTGAGGGGCATAATCAAAAGGGACGCCCATGTTTTCCTGGGGACGTCCTTGAAGGACGGCTCCAGCAAGGGGTGGGGAAACCCATAATATCGAAAGAGGATGGGCGTCCATCTTTCATTTTGATGATACGGTCGGGGACGCCGAAATCAGCAAATTTAGGTCGACCTTAGAGATGGTCGTCCCCAGGACTTGGTCGTTTCTGATTTTCAGCTATAATGGAAAGCGAGGATGCCCATCTCAGAAACGACCAAATCCAAGCCGTTTGGTCGTGGGAGGAGCCAGCAGTCATAGTGCACTGGTCCCCTGACATGCCAGGACACCAACCGGGTACCCTAGGGGGCACTACAGTGGACCTCACAAATTGCTCCCAGGTACATAGCTCCCTTACCTTCAGCCAGGTGCACTAACTGAACGGAAAAAGCCCTTCCCTTACCGATCCCTTAGCGATTCAGAAAGGAACAGGCATGCATGAAGGAAATCGCATGCAAATGAGCTGCTCGCTGTTAGCTCATGTGCACATGATTTCCTTCATAAGGAGGGGAAGCCAGTGCAGAGCAGCCAAGCATTATGAGTGGCTGCTCTGCACATGCCAAAGACGGCTTCATACATGCAGACAAGCTGCGTGTATAATAACCGTCTACAACCTTAAAAAAAACACATTCAGGTGAAAATGTCCAAGGGCTCGTCAGGGACGTCTTTTTTTTTTAGAATATGGGTGAAGGACGTCCTTCGCTATGCCTACTTCCCTGCGACAGCAGTTGAAGACGTCCAAAATGTGGATGTTTCTGTGAGAAGGACGTCCATGCCTTTGCTATGCCTCCGAAATCCCCTTTATTTGTTTGGATTTTGGCTCACAAGTAGCAGATTTGGGGTTGGAACCGGCCACTAGAGAGTTGCACGGGGACAGAAATCTCACCCATCCCCACCCGTCCCCACTGGAATCTTACCCATCCCCGCAAAAATGTAACCCATCACAACCCGTCCCCACCCGTCCCTGCAAGAATTTAACCCATCCCCGCAAGAATTTAATGGCACATTAAAATAAATTCTGCTCAGCTCCCTTAGTCTCTCTCTGGATTTGAGCCACATCACTGTAAGCAAGGAAGGAATGGAAGCTGAAACTTAGAACACTCTGGTGTGCACATGTAAGATTTGTCTCTGATTTCTGGCACTGTGTGCTAAGAGGTCACCACATGCACACGCCAGTAGGTCAGGTGTCAGACCTGAGGTCTGCGCATCAGCCCGGGAGCAAAGAGGATTAATTGTAACATAGTAAGTGACAGCAAATAAAGACCTGAACGGTCCATCCAGTCTGCCCAATAGTCACACTTATTATCAATTCATGATTAAATCAACGAGTGTGATATTATATACTTTCTTTCGTGTTTCTGGAACATAGACCATAGAAGTCTATCTGGCCCTATACTTATGTTCCAGCTGCTGGAGTTCTCACTGAAGCCCGCTTCAGTCTATTAGTCTTCTCATTTGTGGGATACAGACTGTAAAAATCTGACCAGCACTGTCCTTATGTTCCAGCCACTGAAATTGCTGTTTAAGCCCTTTCTAGTCCATCCTAAACCAGACTGCCATATATTAGACACAGACCATACAAGTCTGCCCGGTATCGGCCCTAGTTAATCACAGCCAGAGTCACCATCTAAGCGTCACTTGACACATCCACACATATGCAGCCATTTAAGGTTAGGATTTTTATAACTTCCATCTTCTAATTAGAGATCCTCTGTGTTCATCCCAAGTCTTTTTGAATTCCATCATCATTTGTGTCTCTACCACCTCCTTAACGGAAGACTTTCCACATTTGTGCTGTTAAAGCAAAGAGGAGGAGGAGGAGACAGCACTCAAGGTACTCGGTGAATGAGAGGCTGATGCAGTGCAGTTTACACTTCCACAGGAACCCCGCAGAACTGCTTCCATCCCCGCGGGAACCCTGCAGAACTGCTTCTGTCCCCGCAAACCCCGTTCCCGTGCAGCTCTCTACCGGCCACTTCTGGATTGCAAGACCAGTGCTCTAACCACTAGGCCAGTCCTCCACTCCCTTGAAATTTGGCCATCCCTGTGGGGGGGGCAGTTCAGGATGTCCAAAATGTTTGAAAGAAGGACGTCCCACGCCTTCGCTATGCCTCCACTGACACACACATACCCCCCCCCCCCCCCCCCCCCCCCCAGGGACCTGCATACTGCTGCGATGGACCTGAGTATGACATTTCAGGCTGGCAAAAAAGGTTTTTAAAGTTGTTTTTTTCAGGGTGGGAGGAGGTTAGTGACCACTGGGGGAGTCAGGGCAAGTCATCCCTGATTCCCTCCGGTGGTCATCTGGTCAGTTCGGGCACCTTTTTGAGACTTGGTCGTAAGAAAAAATGGACCAAGTAAAGTCGCCCAAGTGATCCTCAGGGACGCCCTTCTTTTTCCCATTATCGCTCAAGGACGCCCATCTGTTAGGCACGCCCCAGGAACTTTGGTCGTCCCCGCGATGGGAAGCAGTTGGGGATACCCAAAATCAGCTTTCGATTATGCCAATTTGGGTGACCCTGAGAGAAGGACGCCCATCTCCCGTTTTGTGTCGAAAGATGGGCGCCCTTCTGTTTCGAAAATAAGCCTGTTTGGTTGTACCCCCAAAATGGCAGAGTATAGCAGAGTTTGAAAGAGGTTTGGACAAACTCCTGGAGGAAAACTTTTATTACAAACAAAATTATTAGCCAGGTAAATTTCAGATTGTTCATCCTTGGAAATGAATTGTAGGAAATAGGAGGGTTCAATGAAAAGTAATGCCTCTACCACCATAATTCAACAATAGATGGCAGCATTGACACGCTATATGTGTTTACTTATTCTTTGACATCTCTTCCTTCAATTCAGTTGGGAAGAAGTCTGTGTGAAGAGGCTGTTTTGCTATTGCTAGTAAAATGGAAGAATACTGTGAATGAACACTGGTACAGTTTAAGTAACATGTTGTGATAGAATTTCTGACCGTTGAAGGACTCTCTTCAATTGAAATTCTCCACTGCATGCATGTTTATGGCAGAGTTTCCCAACACTCAGTATGCATACTCCAAGGGATATGTGAGACCTCCCCAGGGGGTACGCAGTATGCGGCTCCCAGAGGGAGGGGGGAGGAAATCTGTATTGATGTCTTGATGCCTCCTTTCACTGTCGGGCTTCTCTCCCTTTTTCTTCTGTAATGCATGATGGCCTCCCTCTCCCCACCCTCCCATACTTTTTCAAAGCTGTCTTAAAGTTTGCTGGCCGTGGGCAGTGATTCACAAAGCACTGCTTGTGCCAACATCGGAGCCTTCTGTCTAACGCAACTTCTTATTTTCGCATAGGCGGGAAGGTCAGACCGAAGGCTCAGACAGAACAGTGCATTGAGAATTGCTGCTGGCAACCTTTAAGACAGCTTTTAAAAAGGGGGCGGGGTGAAGGAAGGGAGGGATGTCATCACAAATCAGAGAGAGAGCAAAAGGGAGAGAAGCCGGATCACCGGGGTGGGGAGAGGGAAGAGAAATGCAAGACTGATGGTGGGTGGAGGGAGGGTTAAGGAAAAAAGGTGATGTGGGGGAAGGGGTTGGGATGGAGGGAGAAGGAGAAAAGCTGGGCCAATTGGGGGGGGGGGGGGGCTGCAGGGAGGGAGAAGAAAAAATGCCGGACTAATGATGTGTGAGGTGAGAAGAAGAGAAAAACTGGACCAATAGGTCCAGTTTTTTTCTTCTCAGGCTGGAGGAAGGGAAGGAGATGGAGAAATGCTAGACCAAGGGGGTGGGGTTGGGACTGGTGGGAGAAGGGAAAATGCTGGATCAATGGTGGGTGGGGTGAGGTAGGAGGAGGAAAAGGAGAAAAGCTGAACTGAGGTGATGTGGGGGTAGAAGGGAAAAAGCTGGACCAATGGTTGGTGGGTAGGTTGGAAAAGGAGGAAAGTTGTATCAGTGGTGAGTGGGTGGAGGAGAAAAGCTGGACCTATAGTTGGTTGGTGGGTGGGGTAAAGAAGAAGAAAAACTGGTTCAGTGGTGGGGAGGAGGGGAAGGAGCAAAGCTGGACCGTTGGTTGGTGGGTGGGAGTAAAGTAGTAAAAGCTGGACCAGTGGTGAGTAGGGGGAAAGAAGGAGAAAAGCTGGACCAGTGATTGGGTTGATGAGTGGATATGTAGGAAGGAGAAGGAGAGCAGCTGGGCCAATGAGTAGGGTGGGATGGGACGGGGAAATATTGAACTACTGGTGGGGGGAGACATTCTAGACAGGGAGGAGAGGGTATTATGGGGATAAGGGGGGAGGGAAGAGACAGAGTTTGAGATACGAAGTGGGAAAGAGTGGGGAGATGCTGACTATTGAGGGAGAGGAGAAAATGCAAGAGAGAGGGAGGAGATGCTGACTATGAAGGGAAGGAGAGGAGTGGGAGTGGAGGAGTGGCCTAGTGGTTAGGGTGGTGGACTCTGGTCCTGGGGAACTGGGGAACCGAGTTCGATTCCCACTTCAGGCACAGGCAGCTCCTTGAGACTCTGAGCAAGTCACTTAACCCTCCATTGCCCCATGTAAGCCGCATTGAGCCTGCCATGAGTGGGAAAGCGCGGGGTCCAAATGTAACAAAAAAAAAAAGAAGAAAGGGCTAGCGAGGGGGATGCTGACTGGGGGTAAGGAGAGAGAAAAAGGGAGAAGTTACATTGTTGGCCAGTAAAGATAGATGCTGCACTGTTGGGGTAGGGAATGAAGAGGGGACAGGGAGGCTACAAATGTTGGAGGAGGAAGAGAGGGAAGACATTTGGCTACAAGAGTTGGGGTGGAAAGAGAGAAGATGGGTTCTAAGGGTGAGGGTGATGAGAAGGAGAGAGGTAGTGAAAATGTTGGGCTACAAGAGTATGGGTGTGAAGAGGAGAGAGAAAGAAGATGCTGAGCTACAAAGGTGGAGGGAGGGGAAATAATGAACATGATGGAATCATATGGGAGAGGCCATGAGGGGTTATCAAGGAGATGAGTGAGAGAAGGGGGGTGAGTATAGAGTGTAAAAATGTGGAAATGGGGGAGGGGACAGAAGGAAATAAGAGAATGGAGAAGGAGTGAGATCAGAAATGGTAGAGCTGAGGACTGAGAAGGAGATGGGAAAGTTGATAGGTATGTGAAAAGTAAAAAGAAGAAATGGAGGGGGAGAAAGAAGGTGAAAAATGGACAGATAGGCAGAAAAGAAAGGGAGAATATGACAGAGACAGTAGATAGTAGATGAGGTTTGTCATGCTTAATAAAGAGCAGTGATGCCCCCAGGCCACTGCCCTGCCATACCCTGTATCACGTGGTTACTGTAAGTGTACTCCTGGGAGGCTCTGGGCCCATTGATACTTACCCGGAGTGGAGGAGTAGCCTAGTGGTTAGTGCAGTGGACTTTGATCCTGCGGAACTGAGTTCAATTCCCACTGCAGCTCCTTGTGACTCTGGGTAAGTCACTTAACCCTCCATTGCCCCTGTACAAAATAAGTACCTGAATATATGTAAACTGCTTTGAATGTAGTTGCAAAAACCTCAGAAAGGCAGTATATCAAGTCCCATTTCCCTTTCCCTTACCCTCTCCACAGATCTGCACAGGTACACATTTCTGGAGGGAGACTTTTGGGCCAGTCCATAGTAACAAAGTGGGTGGCAGCCGATAAAGACCAGTACGGTCCATCCAGTCTGCCCAACAAGATAAACTCATTACATATGGTATGATGTGATATTTCATATATATACCTGATCTTGATTTGTCCTTGCCACTTTCAGGGAACAGACTATAGAAGTCTGCCCAGCACTGACCTTGTTCTAAATTTCTGAACTTGTTGAAGCCCCTGAAAAGCTCCACTGCGGTCCATCCAAATCTATTCAGCCATGATCAGGGTGCAGACCATAGAAGTCTTGCCCAGCACTGGCTTTGCTTCCCTTGTTGTTTAGTGGTGATTCCATGCTCACATTGGCGGAGACTGGAATTTTGTTAAGTATTTGGATTTATAAAATTTCCCCATCATGTAAATAAATATAAAGGAATTTAAAAAAAACCCAACCAAACAAAAAAAGATTGACTTCCCCTGGATAAATATTTCATAAAAGAAAGAGATATAGTCAGCTTTTAAAAATATACAATTAAAGCATTGCTATAAGTGGGTTGTGTTGTAAGAATAAATAGGGGGTTTCAATTATGTCTGTCAAGTGACTTTGAAGGAATGTATTTTGCTAAAGACACTTATTTAAGACAAAGCTCTGATTTTTATGTACAAGATCACTTTATTTTAGCATGTAGTTAAATTAATGTATAATTTGTGATTGTATACTGTGTACATTTTGATAATTGATAACGGTGCTAATCCAGTATTAATATTTTGTCCCTCTTCCCAACCCACTTTCTCACTTGCCTACAGATTATGGAGAGAATTATGGATCTACCGACACTATTGCGACACGCTTTCAGGGAGATGTTTTCCGTTGGTGGTCTCTTCTGGATGTTTCGTATCAGAATTGTTCTCTGCCTTATAGGTGCTTTATTGTACTTAGCTTCACCGTTGGACTTTATTCCCGAGGCTCTTTTTGGAATCCTTGGGTTTCTGGATGATTTCTTTGTTATATTTCTGTTGCTTATATACATTTCTATCATGTACAGAGAAGTAGTAACACAGAGGCTGACCAGGTGAAAAATTAATGGGGGCGCATGGCTTTGGGTGCTTCATGGCATGGAAAAAAAAGTTATGACATAGCACTGAATCACAAAATACCTACCTTTATTTATGGACTTTTTTTTTTTTAAGTCTTAAGTCATTTCTTTACAAACATTTATACTTATTTGATGAGTTGATAATGCTTAACTGGAATTGTCACATTCTTACATAATTTAAAAATCTAAAATTATTGCTTTTGGATTTAGAATGTCATAAACAGACTAGCTGTTGCTATGTGCATTTTGCCTTTTTTTTCTTTTAACTTGCTTTTGACCTAAAACCTCTATGCTGCATACAGCAGTTGCTTGGTTCTACCAATGGCTTGCTGCTTTCTGGTAGACCAAGTCAGAATGGCACATAGCTCCATAATGCTAGAAATGTGAAAAGCCTACCCATATCATTTTCTTATACCATAGAAAGACAAAGCTTCTAATAGGACAGCTGCACCTGGTATAGAAAGAAGAATGGTTTCTGGCTGAGAAAAAAAACACACAAGAATTTCTGGGTTTGTATCTGTCCGAATCTGAATCTGACTATTGGACTCTAGTAATGAATAAATCATTTTACTCCTTTGTCTTACTTTATACATAGGTAATGATAACTATAAAACTATTCCTTCTTTCCTCTGAGAGATAATGTGCTATGTTTAAAACCATAATTCAGAGCCATACCCCTGATTATAAAGTTCTTTAAGTGGTAAATATGATAGGATCCTTTGTGAATGAAAGTCCGTATAGGAAACCAAATTATTATAGATGAATGTTTTTCCATCCCTATCACTAAAGTAATCCTTGGGCTAATGTGTCAGCAGTTGATGGCTGTTGATTTCAGGGTATATTGAAGGGTTTGGGGTATGGCTTCCCTCCTGCAGCTCTGAGAATGCTCTAACCAATACCCTAGCAAAGATGCAATACCAAAACTACTCCCAAAATTGGTTTGCTGCTTGGAGACATAATGTGCAATCACAGATCCTTTTATTTGTCTCCATACATTGTGTATTGCTCTTGTGTATCTAACACTAACAGTAATCAAGGGATAAAGTTTGTATTTTCTTTGAGCGATTGCAGCAGAGTGGCATGTTTGACAAGAGAAGTATTATTTAACTTCAAGTTTACTTGTTCTTCCTAAGACACTATTGTGCATTGTTATTCAGATTGTTCATTTGTCCACTGCAAAGGGTTTTTGGTATATGGAATGATTTAAAAACAAAAGGGAAACTGGTTTCAGGAGTTATATAAATTAAATATACAGCGTTTTTTAAAACTCCAGTTCACCCTTATATCTTACAAAACAATTTTGCTATGTCTGATGGAAGAAGTGGTGAATGGGCCAGCTTAAAAAAAAACAAAAAACAGTTTTGCTTGCATGCAGAAAATAAAATTAACCCATTTGTAGATCAAACCCAAAGATTCTTTTCTTTGACTTTGTTGGTTTGAAAGTAGTGGCAATTGGGCTATATCTCTCAAAATATTAGAAGAAAAATTTCTGTGCCACATGACTAAGTGATTTTCCCAGTTGTGTGTCAGTGCAAAAATTGCTTTGTACGTTTGGCTCACGGTTAAGTGTTTCTATATTTGCATCAGAACGCCTTCAGCAGGAATAAAATATATTAATTTTAATCATGTATTAGGAAGTTCCTTTAGTGCAAGGAGTGAGCTAATTGCTATCCCATTTTCAGGGGTGATGCGTTCGTTTAGAAAATGCTTCCAAAACTGATGATTCTGCAGAAATAGCTATAATCATATTCTGATGAGAATCATCTTTTAGTCAACAGCATTATTCTAATTGTTATCACGTTCACATCTTACTCCAGGTTTTCAAAAAAGTGAATTTAGTTTACTGAATATTTTACAATAATTCTGGGATTACATCCTCCTGATTTTGATATTTCTCTTTGTATTCTGTTGATCCCAAAGATAGAAACCGACTCAGTATGGCTAGAACTGTTCTATTAGCTCGAAAAAAAATTATTTCACACGGGGCACTGTTCTGTATATCTCTGCTTTATTTCTGTAGAAAAAAACATCTGTCCTAACAAAGGAAGAGAAGTGTAGAACAGATTATGGTTTTGGTACACAAGGAGGTGTATTTTCAAAGCACTTACACTTCCAAAGTTGCATAGTAACCTATGGAACTTTGTAAGTCTAAGTGCTTTGAAAATGAACCCCAAGGACTTTACTAGAGGAAATGAAAGCATTATTGGGGCCATTTCTTGTTTGTACAATACAGTCTCGATTATCCGACCTTTGCTAATCGTACATACTCCCCGGTGACGTTGTCATGTTGCCGTTAAGAAGTGCGCGGGTTCTCTTCCTGTTTTCCAGGTTCACATGCTGCTGGTTATTGTTAATACAGATACCCTAAGCCTGTGTTCTTTATGCATAAAGTATGTTTTCTATGCATTTTTTTAAGGGGCTACTGTTGTTTTCCCATATTATCCGACTTTTCACAGACAACATCTTGGTCCTATTTATGTCAGAAAATCAAGTCTGTACTGTATACCTGATATACATTCATATATATCAACTATAATAGTGAAACCTTAAATTGACTGCAGTGGAATGAACTGTACGATCCATCCATTCTGCCCATTACATATAGTACGACGTGATGCTTCATATGTATACCTGATCTTGATTTGTCCTTGCCACTTTCAGGGAACAGACTGTAGAAGTACTTTACCAAAAATGACTTAAATGAGCTTCACATTCTTTAATGGTTTCTTTATAAATGTTTTAGGCAAAATCCAACTGTGTGGTAATAGCACAGGGCTAAGGCAAATTTTGTCAGTTTTGTCTTTTTGGCCTTTTTTTTCCATAAACTTCTAGGATTTTTAAAAATTACATAATAGCCAAATAGATTCCAAACTGGCCTGAACATCTATAATTATAATATGGCCAAATAAATATAGAGCCACCAGAAGTGAGTTAGATTCAATGGCAGGCCCCACTAAATAGGATGAGGTTGCTAGCGCCATTCTTACACATCTCAAGGCAATGGAGGGTAAGTAGCTTGCCCAGGGCCACAAGGGAAGCAAAGCCAGTGCTGGGCAAGACTTCTACGGTCTGTACCTTGATCATGGCTGAATAGATTTGGATGGGCTTCAGTAGAGCTTCTGGGCAAGTCACTTAACCACCATTGCCCCTGGTACAAAATAAGTACCTGAATATATGTAAACCGCATTGAATGTAGTTGCAAAAAAACCTCAGGCCGTATATCAAGTCCCATTTCCCTTTCCCTTTTCAGGGGCTTCAACAAGTTCAGAAATTTAGTTCAAAGCCAGTGCTGGGCAGACTTCTACAGTCTGTTCCTTGAAAGTGGCAAGCACAAGTCAAGTTCAGGTATACATATGAAGCATCACGCTGTACCATATGTTCTCTGAGGACAAGCAGGCTGCTTGTTCTCACGATTGGGTCGACGCCCGCAACAGCCCAGGAGACCGGGAAAATTTTTCCAAGCAAAAATTAAAAAGTCTTTGAAGAATGTTCCGTCGCGCAAGCAGAGCACACCGCACATGCGCGAATGGCTTCCTGCCTGCGGCACGAGCGTGACTCCCTCAGTTTCGTTTTTTCCTCGACTGAGGTGACACGCAGGAGATTTTTGACGAGACCACTTTCTCTTTCAATTTCTTTTCAAAATTATTATTTTTATGTTTACCTTTATTTTTCTTAGTTTTTAGTCACTGAGTTTGTTTTCTTTGTTTTCGTCGTGGCCCGGCTCTATATTCCCTTTTTTCTTTGGCAAAATCGAGTCATTTAATTTTGCAGCCGCTGTTTTCCCGTCCATGTCATTGAGGACACCCAGCGGCTTCAAGCATTGTACTCTGTGCAACCAGACCATTTCGTGTACCGACCCCCACTTGAGGTGTCTCCAGTGCCTTGAGCCCAATCATCTACCAGCTGCTTGTAAGCTGTGTCCTTTAATGAAAAAATGGACCCAAGTGTCTTGGGAGGCTCAACGGGAAAAACTTTTTGCGGATCGGTCCAGTCCTTCGACATTGGCATCGACTTCGGTACCGAGGTTGGCGTCGACGAGGGAAGCATCGACTTCGAGAGCGCAGGTAATGGCTGCCGAACGACCACATCGCACTGGTAGCAGTGAGGCATCGAGTGGGTCTCCACCTGTCTCAAGGCCTACTGCTATGCAGGCCCCCCGTGACCGACCTTCGTCGGACCCGGCCCCGAGGAGGTGTGAGGATTCCATGTCCTCTTCGGTACCAAGGAGTCTTGATGACGGGCGTCGAGCAAAGGCTAAGAAGCACCGTTATTGATCTCCTTCCATGTGCGGTACCGAGAGCTCCGGGGAGCCGAGGGATTCGGCACCCGAGAAGCTTCGGCGCCGGGAGGACCGCTCACCCTCTATACAGGAGGTGCTGATGCGTCGGTCTTCTGGCAGCCTGGTGCCGGCTCTCGAGCCCCCTCAGATTCTGCCGCTGGCTCCTACACCGGCCCCCCAGCCTTTTCTGATGGAAGCTCTCAACTAGCGTATCAGGGCCCTTCTTCCAGAGCTTCTAGGGGGACTGCTACGCCAGTCTACTTTGGTGCCAGGGGTGCTTGCGCCTTCTGCACCGACTGTGGAAGCGGCATCTGGTCCTTCGCCTATGGTGAGGTCCCCGTCCTTGGTGCCGCTTGCGGCATTGGCTTTGGCCGCTACCCGGGTCGATTCTCCGTCGGTGGAGGAAGCTTCGCCACAGTCCAGGCAGGCTCGGGTTCGGGCTGCTCTTAGAGAGCTTTTGTCTGATACCGATGATGAGTGCTCGTGAGAGGAAGAGGAAGATCCCAGATACTTTTCTGAAGAAGAGTCACATGGGGTTCCCTCTGATCCTACTCCGCCAATTGAAAGAAGGTTGTCTCCAGACTTCAGGCCCACTACAGACTAGCATCAGATGCCTTTCTCCTGCATTGGGGGACAGGCCTTCTGTATGCGTATCCTCCCATACCTCTAGTAGGGAAGACTTTGCTGAAACTCAAGCAAGAGCGCTCCCTTCTGGCCTCTTCAGATCTGGTTTCCTCTTCATCTGGAGTTGTCCTCTGAAGAACCGTAGAGATTGGAGTGTTTTCCGACCCTCATCACCCAGCACGAGGGGTTGATTTTACATCCCAACCTCCAGTCTTTGGCTCTCATGGCCTGGATGTTGAGAGCTTAGAAGTTGCCTCCTTAGGTCTTTCGGAGGGTGTCTCCCGAGTCTTGCTTCCAGGAAAGATTCCACAAAAAAGTGTTATTCTTTCAAATGGAGGAGGTTTGCCATCTGGTGTGACAGCAAGGCCCTAGATCCTTTTTCTTGTCCTACATGGACCCTGCTTGACTACCTTCTACATTTATCAGAGTCTGGTCTCAAGACCAACTCTGTAAGAGTTCACCTTAGTGCAATCAGTGCTTATCACCATGTAGAGGATGAGCCTATCTCTGGACAGCCTTTAGTTGTTCGCTTTATGAGAGGTTTGTTATTGTCAAAGCCCCCTGTCAAACCTCCTCCAGTGTCATGGGATCTCAACGTCGTTCTCACCCAGTTGATGAAAGCTCCTTTTGAGCCACTGAGTTCTGCCATCTGAAGTACTTGACCTGGAAGGTCATTTTCTTGGTGACTGTTACTTCAGCTCGTAGAGTCAGTGAGCTCCAAGCCCTGGTAGTGCACGCACCTTATATCAAGTTTCATCATAACAGAGTAGTCCTCTGCACTCACCCTAAGTTCTTGTCGAAAGTGGTGTCAGAGTTCCATCTGAACAAGTCAGTTGTCTTGCCAACATTTTTTTCCCTGTCCTCATACCTGCCCTGGTGAAGACATATTGCGCACCTTGGACTGTAAGAGAGCACTGGCCTTTTACGTGGAGCGGACAAAGTCCTATAGACAGTCCGCCCAGTTGTTTGTTTCTTTCGATCCCAACATGAGGGGAGTCGCCATCAGAAAATGCACAATCTCTAATTGGCTAGCGGATTGCATATCCTTTATTTATGCCCAAGCTGGGCTGACTCTAGAGGGCCATGTCACGGCTCATAATGTCAGAGCTATGGCTGCGTCAGTTGCTCACTTGAAGTCAGCGTTTATTGAAGAGATTTGCAAGGCTGCAACGTGGTCATCAGTCCACACATTCATATCTCTCTACTTCCTTCAGCAGGATACCTGACACGACAGTCGGTTTGGGCAGTCGGTGCTGCAGAATCTGTTCGGGGTTTAGAATCCAACTCCACCCTCCTAGGCCCATTTCTGTTCTGTTCCAGGCTGCACTCTCAATTAGTTGTGTTTCTTTTCAGGTTAAGCTCTGTTCTGTCCTCGTCGTTGCGAGGCCCAGTTGACCAATGTTTATTGTTTTGAGTGAGCCTGGGGGCTAGGGATACCCCAATCGTGAGAACAAGCAGCCTGCTTGTCCTTGAAGAAAGTAAAGATACATACCTGTAGCAGGTATTCTCCGAGGACAGCAGGCTGATTGTTCTCACAAACCCACCCTCCTCCCCTTTGGAGTTGTTCTAGTCTCTGGTTTGCTTTTTATTAAACTGAGGGAGTCACACTCACGCCGCGGTTGGGAAGTCATTCGCGCATGCGCGGTGTGCTCTGCCCACGCAACGGAGCGTTCTTCAGAGACTTTTTAATTTTTGCTTGGAAAAATTTTCCCGGTCTCCTGGGCCACCACAGGCATCGACCCAATCGTGAGAACAATCAGCCTGCTCTCCTCGGAGAATACCTGCTACAGGTATGTATCTTCACTTAATGGGCAGACTGGATGGACTGTACAGGTCTTTATCTGCTGCCATCTACAATGTTATTATGTAAGGAGCTGCCTTGGGATTTGAATTTGGGCTTTGTTTCCCAGTCTGCTCTCTAACCATAGGTTATTCCTCTGCCCCTTGCAGGCTGAATATCCCTATGTATTCACTCCTATTTGGATGAGTAGCCTAATGGTTAATGCAATGGCCTGAGAACCAAGGGAACTGGGTTCAATTCCCATTGCAGTTCTTTGTGACTCTGAGCAAGTCACTGAACCTTCCATTACCCCAGGTACAAAACAAGTAACTGTAAACTACTTTGATTGCAACTACAGGAATGCGGTATATCAAATCCCTTTTCCTATCTCTTCCCTTCGTATATGTTAGCTCAGAGTTTAAGAACTGAGACTTTTCTGTGCACTTTGAAATACTTTTGTCATTAAGTCAATGACTTACCCCAAAAGAGAACAGTAAGATACTATATCCATAAATATTACAAGTCATTCTCCTATAAGTTATTGCAAAGATCATATTAAATGATATTATATTGATAATATATATAGATTGGATTTCTATGTGATTTCCATGATTTACCAATGTCTTACTTAAGTTACTTTTACTCCCCCCCCTCCCCCCCCCAAATATGTGATGTGATATTAATATCTGTAGTAGGAAATGAAATTTAAAATATATTCTCTGTTAACAAGCAGGATGTCATTGGACAGTAAAGTGTGTGATATCATTGAACAATACTGGGATTGTACAGCTCTTACAGAGCTCATAATTAGTATAACATTCTGAGCATGTATGGCAGCGGTGCTCAGTGTCTATCCTTGAGGACCACAACCCAGTCAGATTTTCAGGATTTCTTCATTGAATTTGTATGAGATCTGTTTGCATATTATGGAGGCAGTGTATTCAAATAAATTTTGTTCATGTTCATTGTTTCTTCACTACCAATTTTCTTTATTGAATTACTAAATACAACTTTTAAAACCTGTCTAGCTTTTACTGCCTGTGGACTAGATCATCAAAACACATATTAAAGCGGTTTCCCTTCCACAGCTGTAACCAATCAATAATGGCCACTTTTCAGATGACTTAAAAAAAATTCAGTCTCTTCCAAAGTTCTCTGTAGTCCTCCGAACTTCCATATGATATTGTACTGTTGCTTGTTTCATACACCACTCTTCATGAATGCATCCAAAGTGTTATCACTAATTAAATTTATAATGAAATGTCTCCACGAGATTGTATTTTGAGCAAATTCTCAATCAATTTAGTCCTACAGGAGTTTTCGCCAGCTCTTTTCTCCACCATAGTCCTTAGTCTCTACAAACGTCTCGTTTCACCATATGGCATCTTCAGGACTAAACATCTTTTCAAAAAACATTCGCAATATCTCTGTCTTGTAACTCTAGATCCTGCATCATTCTCTAGATGAACAACCGCAACCCAGCATAAGAAAAGTTTTCTACCCTTCTATAGGCAAGCACAACATGCCCAGTGTCAGCATTATGCTAGGCCATGCCAAAAGGCTGCCAAAGCAAATTGCTGCTGTTTAACCTAAACAGCCACCTTCCTTTTGACTGCATTGTCTGAATACTGCCAGATCCTTTTATCAATACCCATTCTGCCCTGCCTGTAGGGGGTTGGGTGTAGTTCTTCAGGAATGGCAGAAGATAACAGTTTTTCGAGTACCCAACATTGTAAAATTTGACTACCATCTCAGGTTTCTGTCAGTTCCTTCCTAAAGATTGGTCAACATCATACAAAAGTTTTACTTCTTGCATAAGCCAGTGGACTAGAACCTGTTCCAAAACAGGAAATGAATAGGGATTACGTTCTATATAGTACCTCATTCCTAAAAATACTACAAGATTATGTTCTACCCTGAAACTCAGACTTTCATCTCATTCTTTTCAAAGGAAACTTCAGATTGAACACACCTTACATGCCCCCCTGCTTGAACAAAGGAGATGGGCTATATTCGCAGGCAGAATTTTCATTCTGCAAGCCAGCTATTAACAATACAAAGTATTTTCCCTCTTTCTTCAGCAGCCAGTATTTCCACCAAACAGCACACTGAAAGAAGTCCAAAAAGGTGCCTATTTTACAGAAGCAATATAGTTGCCGTTTGGGCTTATTTTCAAAGATTTACGAAGTTCCAAAGTTTACTATGGGGCTCATTTTCAAAGAACTTAGACTTACAAAGCTTCATAGGTTTCTATGTAACTTTTGTACTAGGCTGTGCATTTGATTCACTATTCTGTAAACAATTTACGAATTTGATAAAATATTATAGAAAAAAGTTGTACAGGAATCAGAGAGAAAAGTCTTTTAATTACTCACCCACCAGTACAGCATCAGACATCAGTTTCAAGTTATAACAAACTTACAAAATCTAACATCAGTACCTCTGGTAATTATACGTAATTAGACTAATTATATAAAGAAGAGAAAAAGGAAGAGGTTGTTCCTCATACAAAGGTCACAGAACACAGAGAAAGAAAGAATAAATGAAAGAAAGATTCTTAGATACAGAGAATTAGTTTCTACGAAGGGGGGAGAGCAAACCCCTTTGGGAAAAACCATAGGCCACTGGACGGATCTGAAACTCTTTCCAAGCATGCCTAGTTTTTCAGAGTTTGTCTGCACCGTGGTTTTATAGGCAGTGGTGAGCATTCACCTCTCTACCCTGGACCAATCATAGGTGCTCCATATGTGTTGGAGACATGTAATTGGGACTTTCATATGTGCTGGAAGCTTGCAATTGGTGTCCTTGTCATTCCTCTTTTTAGTAAATTACTTTTGTAACAAGATGTACCAGGTAGCTGAGTTGCCAGTTGCCTTAGCAACATGAGACATCATCAGAGTTTGTGTCCAGCCAGAAATTCCTTCATGTGGCTGATAGGAAAAGAGAGATGGGAAATAATGCAGCATATCTGAAGTAAAACTTTATAGCTAAAAATTATAGACACTTTGTAAGTCTAAGTCCTTTGAAAATACACCTCTTTGCATCTTTTATGAAATAGGGTCCTAGAACCAGTCCCTGTAGCGCACACACATTTGTACCTGTATCAGAGCAGGTGTAAATGTGTGCATACATTCTGCATATGTACTCCTGATTATTGTATCTCCACCTTGTTTTGCCCAAACTGCACCCTTAAGAATGCCTACACTTGGCGCACATACAAGTATGCACTGTTTTGTCACCACCCATACCTTTTTGTACATATACTGTGGAGTTTCCACAGGTAAAACAGGTTTTACCTTCAGAAATTTGTATAAAATTACTTCCAAGCTGTTTGTGGGTTGCAGCAGCTCAGCTGCAAAAAAGGAATATCTAGGGGGGAGGGTTCTACCTTCACAATTGGCTGCTGACAACTTCATCTTGGAATCTAGCTATCTCCCTCAGGAACATCTCCTTCAAAATCTCTGCTTTCTCATCAACTTTGAAAAGATGGTGCTTTAGTTTACAAAGGTGATTTAATTCATTGGAGCTCCTCAAGACACAGATGAAGTAAAAGCTATCCTTTTGCAAGCCAGAATGTAAAGCTAATGCACTGTGTTCAAACAGATCAATGCTCCTCATGCATCACAGCTAAATGTTGAAATTCAGATATTGTCCTCATACTGTTGTACTTTAACCCATTCTAAAATGAGGAAGCCACAATAAGACCTCAAATTTCTATGCGATCAATGTACCCAATCACTGAGTTCATCCTTCACTTCAGATCATGTTATGATGGTGGACATCCAAATGAACCTGATCAAAGGCATCCCATTTGCATCCCATGAATATTGTTGCATCCTAACAGATGCTTCCAATATCACCTGGGAAATCCACCTCAACTCACAGAGGAAGCCTGGTCAAAAGCCAAAAGAATGCTCTGTGTCAACCCTGTGGAGTTGAGAGCCATATTTTACTCCATTTGAGTGTTGATCCAGATGGACAATCAAGTTGCCATGCTTTGTCAATAAAGAAGATGGTATGGATTCCTTTCTACAATGCCAGAAACTAGCATAAATTTGGGACTTTGATTTCCAAAGGCATACAAATTCAAGTCACTTGTGTATACCAGGCCTTCAGAACCACATAGCAAACGAGCTCAGTGGAGTTCTTCAGACCCACAAATAGCCTCTAAACCCTCAAACTATACAAGACATCTCTCTAGACCAGAGCACTTCTTAAATAGACCTATTGGCAGCAAAAATCCAAAGCTGCTCCTCTTATTGTTCAGTGGATCCAGCACTAGATCATTTGGCACTAAACTGGACTTGACCCTTCCTCTTATCCATGCTCTGATAGCCAAGACCTTGCACAAGTTTCAGAGAAAGCACAGCACTATGATTCTCATAGCACTATAATGGCCACTTCAGAACTGGGTTTCCTCTTCACAAAAACCTTTCTAATCTTGATAATGCAGAATGGATGCATCGGACCGTCAGATTACCGGTGCTGAGCAGTGCCCCATATTCATTGGGTTTACCATCTCCAAAGACATCTTAATGGCAACAAGAGCATCTTGTTCATATATATTTAAATGAAAATATTTTTAGTGTGGTTCATTAATGGGCAAGATCCTTTCAGTGCCCTCCAAATACTATTCTGCAATACTTCTATCATAATTATCTGGGACTGCAAATGTCCTCTGTTGGAGTACTCCTTGATGCACTCAGCCTATCCTATTTTTGTAGACCGAGCTATGGCATCTGTATCCAATCACTTCAAAATTTATGAAGGGGCTTCTTCATGTCAAACCACCAATACAGAGAAACTTCTTGTGCCATTTGACCTGAATATTATGCTTATATTTTTCATTAAATTGATATTTGAGCCCATGGAATCCTCATCTTTTGTTCTGAATTGGAAAGTGATCTTTCTAGTAGCAGCTATTTTGGGTAGAAGACAAAGCTTTATTCATGTATGAACCTTACACTTGGTTTCATCATAATAAAGTAACACTACAAACTGGTCCTTTAATTCCTAGCAAAGGTGGTCTCAACTTTTCTTGTGAATGAAGAAATAGTACTGGTTATGTTATCATAAACCACACAAAAGTCCTTCCAAATTCTAGATTGTAATGGGCTGTTGGCATTTTATTGTTTTAAGGTAGTAAGCATCAGAAAGTATGTTCAGCTATTCATTTCCTTTGATCCCAGTAGACTTGGCGTTCCAGTGGCAAAGTATACTCTAGCTAATTGGCAAGTGTCTAACCAGAAGAGTCAAACATCATCAAGTCAGAGTCATCATAGTTATTGTGACTCTTGAAACTTTATTAAAAAATGTCTACACAGGAACCACTTGGTTTTTGCTTCATAACTTCACTTTGCTGTTTGGACCAGTCCTCAGTTAGAAATAGTGCGTTTAGTTGAGCCAAACTGTGTCTGTTCTTTGCAGCTCTCTCTTCGTCTGGTTTCTCGACAATGGACAAGTTTTCCAATCTATAAAACTGAACAGTCCTGAGCTTGGGAATTACCCACTTGTGTGCCCAATTACATCTTGCTTGTCAATAGAAAAAGCAAGGTTGCTTACCTATAGCAGCTGTTCTCTGTAGGTGACATAATTTAAGGCACACAGGTCCCTCTCCCTCCCTAAGTGTTGTGTTAATCTTTGAGCTATAGAACTAGTTAAAGGGACTGAGGAGACCACTGTGTGAAGCTTATACCATTTCAGAGCTGTAGAAGATATCTTTGTCCTGGTGCTGTGTGATGACTTCCACTTGTGTTCCTGTTTAATCCTGCTGTCTACAGAGAACATCTGGTATGGGTAAGGAGCTTTGCTATTGCATGAGGACATTTGTTTTGTTTTTACTTTAAACATTGTTTATGCTAAACCTTTAGTTAGTGGTCCCAATTGTCTAGTCATACAGAACAACAAAGAAACAGAGAAAAGTAGATGGCAGGTAACGACCACAGTGGCCTGTCCAATCTATCCAACTACATCTACTGTAAAGCTCTGCAATTCGTTTTTCACCCTCAGAGATCCTCTGTACTTGTCCATGCTTTCTTTAGTTCAAGATACTGTCCTCATAATGGATGATGGTGGTTTAAAGCAGTGCAGCTTGAATGGTGATGTTGGTCTATTATCTGTTAATAAGACATAAATTACAAGGAGACCATATTTCTCCAGTAATTATTATAGGAAAAGGAAATTGCATTTATTTGTACAGATGTATAGTTAAGTATCAGTGTACTTTTTATACAAGCTGATAATGTTGGATATCTGAATTAATGCAGTCTTATGGCTAAAAATGTGTAACGATCTTTACTTGATTAAGTATTTGACAGAAGGTGTTAAGTATTAAACTAGAGAGAAATATTAATTTAAGAGTACAGTGCCTTTTGTCATCAATGTTTACCCTTTGTTTTATGCATGTGCTCTGTGAATCATTTTTGGAGGAGTATTCTAATAAAAGAATATTGGTTATTTAATAAACTGAACTCCTACTGCATATCAACTTCTTGTCCTATGTGATCAAATAAATAACATGGAAGCTTTTTAGCCACAGTACTATTTTTCCTGGCTCTCTCTTTTATTTTGAGTGATTTTTTTTCTTTTTTTTTTAAATAAGATATATGATTATTGTGTGTCTCAAATCTCCTTTTTAGCCTCTGCTATTCAATGCATACCTTACAAAATTCACTATATAATGTCTGTGAAGGATTTGGCAAAAGGCTAGTAAAACATACCAGTTTACTTTCAAACTTTTGGCTAAGTAGAGGAAGCTGTCTAAAGGAATCATTTTGCTCCATTAGGAAAGGAAAGGAAAAAAAATGAAAAAACATAGTACACGATGGCAGAAAAATACCAACCCTGTTCATTCTAATAAGTTATTTTGTCCATGCTTCCAAGGATATAGCCCAGTCTAATGTGACCATCTGTAAGAGCTCTCTGTATCTACTACAATTTGTCTTCCTCCTTCATTTTCTACTGTCTTGGGTAGATAAGCATATAAAGTTCCCTTCCATATTCCCATTTTATTCAGATCTAACCAAAAGTCTGTAATCTAAATATCCAGCAATACTAGTGTGGTCATTGCCCAAACCTCAATGTGTCTTAGGTTCTCTGTGTAGCTTGTAAGGCAAACATGGATATGTGAGTGCCTGCATTTATGCTAGCGTTTTAGGAAGTACTTTAACTTTGGCTTTGGTATTAGCAATTTTATATGTCTGTGGAGGTACTGTTGTGTATTTTAAATTTTTTGCTCTCATTCAGTGGAGGCTAAAAGAAAAATAGCCACTGGTATGCTTTACCACTTTTGTCTGACCTCACAATGGTTCTGTCCATGACCATTTAGTTATAAATGCCAATACATGAGAGTCCAAGATGACAGACTCAAGCTGAGGCTGTGTGGTACATAGTCAGCCAGATGGTGAGGCATAAAGGGAAAGTTCTAGAGTTTATTGCAGAACCTAGACCCAGGGCCATGCTCGGAGTGCCATCATATAGCTTTAAAAAACTCCATTCATAGTTGTATAATTTAAACTGATCTACTTGCGCTGTACTAATCAGCTAATAACTCTAAGTCGCACTCCTCTTCATGCACAGACCTACCATACTCCCTATACTGTACCACCCCATTTGGGTTTTTGCAGCCTAAATGCATGACCCTGCATTTTCTAACATTAAATTTTAGTTGCCAGATTCTATGCCATTATTTCAAGCTTCACCAGATCCCTTATCATGCTATCCATGCCATCAGGGGTTTTACAGAACTATCTGCAAATAGGCAAATCTTACTATACCTTCTGTTTTATTGCTCACAAAAATGTTAGAGCTGGATTCAGGACCGATCCCTGTGGCAAACCACTGGTAACATCCCTTTCCTTGGCGTGAACTCCATTTACCACTACCACTCAGCCAGTTTCTGACCCAGTCAGTCACTTTAGGGCTCATACCATTGGTACTCAGTTTATCGTAAGTGGAATTGTATCAAAAGCTTTGCTAAAGTAGACCACATCTAGAGCTCCCCCTAAATCTAACTTTCTGGTCCCCAAGTCAAGAAATTAATCAGATTCATCTGACAAGACCTACCTCTAGTAAAACTATTCTTCCTCTGGTCCTTCAGTCCATTGGATTCCATAAATCTCACTTTCCTCTATTGTAGAAGTGTTTCCATTCATTTACTCACTTCAGAGGTGAAACTAAGCAGCCTGTAGTTCCCAACTTTCTCCTGCTTTTGTGGAAAACAACCACATCTGCCCATCAGCAGTACTCCAAGGCTACTCCAGAAGCATGGAAGTGGTCAGAGCTGACAGAACTTCCCTAAGCTCTGTTATGATTCGGCTAAACAGCCAGGGGAATGACTGGGACTCGCTTCTGATTGTCCTGTTAGGGATTGAGCTGACGTCTGAGGCAGCAGACATCAGAAGTCAGATCTATTTAAACCTTCCTTTCCCTATAGTCCATGCTTTAGCGTTGATCCCTGTCATCTGAAGCCTGTTACCCTCTCTCTGTCTGTGCTAGTGCACACTGTGCTTTTGTGGGAGTTTACTCCTCTCAATGCTCGTAGCTTCTCTGTGTGCTGGTTGTTCCCAGCGTATGCTTGTTTGTTTCCCTAGCTAAGCTGTTTTCCCTGATTACATTGCTTCCCTGCACCTGTGGGTGCTCTGTTGCTCTGCCTCTGTGTGCTGACTGGGTTCTGGTAAGAACATTGTTTTTCCCCATTGTTAGCTTTTATCCTTTAACTGCAGTGTAAGCCGTGCTTCTCCCTGACTTGTGTTTAGCAGTCCTTCCCTTTAGCCTGCTTTTACGCTTTGTCTGTTGTGCTTGTGTCCTGATTCTTGTGAACATTGCCCTTATCTCATTGGTGTATGTAAAGGCAGCTTTTCCTGTTTTCTTGCTTTTCCCTTTGTCTCTAGTGTCTATTATCTAACTCTGTGGCACACAGCCTTGCGTACTCTTGTGTGTGGATTCCCTTGACCCTTGAGTGCTGTGTTGCACAGTCCTATGTATTCCTATAGTGGTTTCCCATACTCCTTGAGTGCTGTGTAGCAGCGCCTTGTGTATTCCTTTAGGTGGCTTCCCTTTTCCCTTGGGTGCTTTGTAGCACAGCCTAGTGTATTTATGTGCTGTATGGTACAGCCTAGAGTGTTTCTATGGAGCTTCGCTCTTAGGTCTGTGTCCCATTCTGTCCTTGGCTTTCTCTTCCCCTGGTCGTAGCCTGTACCTGCCAGCTACTTGTCTGTCACCCTTCCCTTGTGTCACTAGCTAGCGCTGTGTGCATTGCATGATCGCTAGTCCCTTTTGGGACCCCTTGTTCTTTTTCCCATCCCCAGTGTGTAACTTGGTTCCAGTTTGGCGTGAGGCCTGCACACTTGAACTCTGTACGAGTGGGTTCCCATTCAGCTGTGAGGCCCGCCTGAGTGGTCTATCTCCCTTTTCTGGTGGTGCTAGTTGTTTGTCATGAGTGTGCGGGGCTTTGTGGCCGGGGTATTGCTTGTGCCCGTTTGGTCCACCCTAGGCCTTGGCCAAAGTCCTTCCTAAGCCTCGGCCTGGGCACAAGGGCTCACGAACAGTTTAACAAGTTCATTCTACACTCTTGGATGTTGATTACATGAACATGTCATTGGGGCATGCTAGGGGAGTGCAGTATCTAGATGCTATAAATGATTGCTTCATGGAGCTGCTAGTCTTGGAACTAATGAGAGGCGGAATTATGTTGCATTTAGTTCACAGTGAATCACAGGCCCTGGTGTACGTGGGTAATAGTGTGTCAACTTGACAGTATTGATCATAAAGTAGTTAAATTTGATGTAATCACTTGATGGCAAATATAAAATAGAACTACTATTACTGTAAAGAAGACTGATAACATGAGGAATTTGGGAAGAAACTAAGAGAGATTTCTGCACGTATCTTGGAAGCACAGATAAAATGTATTTCACACATTAAAAAGGTTACAGGAAAACCAAGGACTCCTTTTTTACAAAGCTAGGCTACTGATTCCCATGCAGCAAATGCAACAAAGCCTGTAGGACTTGAATGGGCGTCGTCATATTTGCTGTGCCAGAATCGCTAGTGTGGTTTCGTAAAAGGAGCCCCAAGTGATTGCAAAATGGCTAAATGGTGATTTGAAAGAGGTTATCATAGCTGAAATAAACTTCTTTAAATTAAAAAAAAAATGGTGAGGGGAAAAACAAGTTCAAATTAGGACATAATCACTGATAAATAATATTGAATAACCATGGCAAGAAAGATTTTAAGAAGCTTGTCACAAAGCACAAATTAATAACTCCTTTTTAAATATATATATATATAAACAAGAAGTCTGGGAGGGGTTGAATTTGACCACTAGATGACCAAGGCTAAAATGGATGCTCAGGGAGGGCAGGGTATCTGTGTTTGTTTTGCTGAAGAGAATGTTTGTGCTGGTCTCACAACACGTGCATTTACATTGTTATTCAGCTAGTTAAACCAGGAACCCAGCTTCCACAAGGAAGACTCTTTTTTTTTTTTTCTGCATGTCACTGTTTATTGCAAAATGAGTATGAACATTTACTTTGACCATATTCAACATGAAGGGAACAGGAGTATGCCCTCTACAGGATACAGTAGGAATCAAGAAGAAAGTAGAGGGTGATTCATGACTTACAAGCCTGGAGGATTCAAGTTCAAACTCTTTATTAGGTATTTATTTGTTACATTCGTATCCCACATTTTCCCACCTTTTTGCAGGCTCAATGTGGCTTACATATAACCGTTAACGGCGTTAGCCGATTCCGGTCTGAACAAATACATGGTATGAATGAATACAAAGTGATATTGTACCACAGTGAAGGACCCGACATGGGCCTGCCTCAGGGGTCACAAGACTGCACATAAAATATACAAATGTACAAAGCATATGTAAAACAGAAGGGGGGTAAAAAGGCTGAAAATAGCCGTGGCCATGCGGTAAGATTGCTCTTACTATGTGGCCAAGCAAGGGGGAGCACTTACCGCCACCCAATGAAGTGGTGGTAAGGGCTCCCACGCTAACCTGGTAGAAACCGGGTAGCATGCAGCACTGTCCAATTACCACCGGATTAGGACCACGCTCAAAAATACAACCCTATTTTCCCTAGCACGGAAAATGGCTGGGCTGGAAATACTGCCGGTGCCTGCGTTGGGCTTGTGGTAGCTCCAGAGTAGTATGCAGTAAGCCCATGTTGGGCTTACCAATGCTTTGTAAAAGAGCCCCAAAATGAGGATGAAATAAAAAAAAAAAAGTGTGAATCAGGTGCTACAATTATGAATCAGT
Organism: Microcaecilia unicolor; assembly: GCF_901765095.1. Classification (NCBI taxonomy): domain Eukaryota; kingdom Metazoa; phylum Chordata; class Amphibia; order Gymnophiona; family Siphonopidae; genus Microcaecilia; species Microcaecilia unicolor. The sequence continues at coordinate 352,832,958 of NC_044032.1, forward strand.
GGATCAAACAATTAAAAAATGTTGAAAAATATGTGAACCCTAAGATAAAATATCAAAACAAATATTGTGTATATATACTGCGATCAAAGAATAAATATTGTGCATTATGAGCTGGTGAAGGTGCAATATTGTGCTAAAAAGCCATACCTGTAATGCATAACACATAGCATTGCCCCAAAAGATGGGGCATTTTGATACTTGAGCCACTAAATGTGGAAATACCTAAAAACATAAGGAGTAGACTGAGCAAAAAACTTTGCTCCCTTCTTCAAGGAATGTCTTTTCAAAGTTTGCTACATACAGGTTGGCTGTCTCTGAGGCCACGATGGCTTCCATTGCTGTATTCTTAATGTCCTTATCAGAAATTTTCAGTCAATGCAAATTCTTTTTTTTTTTTAATTTCAATGCAAATTCTACCAATTTGTAAATTCCATAGATAATAAATAGAAATAAAACAAAACATAGAAAAGAAAATAAGCTGATACCTTTTTTATTGGACTAACAATACATTTCTTTGATTAGCTTTCGAAGGTAACCCTTCTTCAGATCAGAAATAAGCAAATGTTGATAACAGTATAAAATCAAAGCTTCACAGGAAGCGGTGGAATGGGTAAGCTGCCCCTGTTTCTCGCCTTACCCACCCCACCTTTTTCCTGTGAAGACTGTCATTGGAATGCTTTGACGTTTCAGTTGTATTTATCAACATTTATTTCCGATCTGAAGAAGGGTTACTTTCGAATGCTAGTCAAAGAATGTATTAAGTTAAACCATAAAAAAGGTAATGGCATGCACACTGGGGGTGAAATCTACCGCCGAGCTCCTGCAGTAGCCCGGCAGTAGTTCCGGATTGGCGTGTGGCAAGCCTGTTGCCAAGTGCCAACCCTTCAGTAAAAGGGCCCTTTTGTTCTTAATTTTTGTGTTAGTACAAGCAGAGGTAAGTTTGTTACGTTTGTAGGAAGAGCTTCCTCTAGACTTGTAATAAACAAATTGAGGGGTCCTTTTACAAAGGTGCGCTGAAAAATGGCTTGCGGTAGTGTAGGTGTGGGTTTTGGGCATGCACAGATCCATTTTTAGCGTGCCTGTAAAAGCCTTTTTTTTTTTTTTTTGCCAAAAATGGATGTGCAGCAAAATCAAAATTGCCGTGCATCCATTTTGGGTCTGAGACCTTACCATCAGACATTGACCTAGCAGTAAAGAATCCGGGCGGTAATGACCTACGCGTATCAAATGCCACTTGGTGTGCATCTGTTAAGTGCACCCGAAAATAAAAAAAATATTTCTCAGACGCGTGTATCGGACATGCGCCAAAAATGAAATTAACTCAAGAGCCATGCGGTAGTGTACCTCCATTTTGGCACGTATTGGGTACGCGTAAACGCTTACGTGGCTTAGTAAAAGGGCCCCTATGTTTTTCATGCAGTCATGTTCATTTCTTCTACATTTCTCAAATTTAATTTTCTTAATTTCTCTCCTAAATTCATGTAACCTCCTATTATAATTACCAAAAGAGGACACTGCTAAGCTGTTGAATCAATTAAAAATATGTGGACAAAAGAGAGTCCTCAGAAAGCTTGGACTGAAACCAGCCTCACGCAAAACTAACCAGCACAGGGCTCTCTAAAAAAAATAAAAACTCTACTAACAACAGTAAAGTAGAAAAAAAAGTCAAAATTGTATGAAACAACAGCATATAGCAGTGCTCTCAGCGTCCCATAATATGGCACAATTACTTAGTTATGGCATTCACATCAGATATGAGTTTTTGATTGATGTGAATGTCACAAGTAATCACTCCATATTATGGGATGTTGAGAGCACTGCTATATTTTGTTGTTTCATATGATTTTGGCCTTTTTCCATGTTATTGTTAGTGGAGTTATTGATTGATTGATTGATTGATTTTAATTAATTAGAGATCTGTGGTGGTTATTTTGGCTTCAGGCTGGTTTCAGCTCAGGATTTTTTCTGAGTGCTCTTTTTTTCTCCACATATTTTTAATTGGTTCAACAGCTTAGCTGTGTTTTCTCATTTGCCATAATTGCTTTTGTTGTTTGACCTCAGGCTATATATTTGATTTGATTTTTTTTTTATGTTTTGACATTCTTTTTAGAATGGCCTGGAGGAGTGGCCTAGTGGTTAGGGTGGTGGACTTTGGTCCTGAGGAACTGAGTTCGATTCCCACTTCAGGCACAGGCAGCTCCTTGTGACTCTGGGCCAGTCACCTAACCCTCCATTGCCCCATGTAAGCCGCATTGAGCCTGCCATGGGTGGGAAAGTGCGGGGTACAAATGTAACAAAACAAAAAAAACATGTTATTACTGTCTAACTCTACTAGACTCTGTATTCTTTTTAGATGTGTTAATGAACAATCATAAACTCGAGAAATATTTTCAAAATAAGCATTCCAATTCTTATTAAAATCTGCATCTGTGAATGTTTTTGGCTCTTTTACAATACTACTACTACTATTTCGCATTTCTGTAGCACTACAAAGCTCTCTAGGGATTCTTCTGATACAACAGTATTCCAGAAGCATAAAATTCATTTCTGCTTACTCATTTATTAAGGCGTACTAATTCAACCCATTCTCCTGTGTGGGTCTCAGAGAATTCTTATCAGAAAAAAGACCCGTCTTTTTCTTCTGTCCTCAGACCTGTTTAGTGCATCAGGACCCAGTTACCATTAGCCCAGAATTCCTCTCATGTGGTCTGTGATTTGCAACAGTAGAAAAGAAGGAACCCTCCTGCCCCCCCCCAATTCTCCCAAATAGGCCCCGATGATCAGAAGCAAACGCAGGCCCTAGAGGCCACACCGGACTAGCATCGGTGTTTGCTGGCACACCATGCTCAAAGGCCCCCACTGTGGGGAATAGCAAGCATGCAAATACATGCTGATGTGCTAATTCCCTATTCCTCCCCAATGTTCAGTGGGCAGAGCACCAAACAAGGGCACTCTGCCCACGACAAGCCAGCTCGGAGCTGGTGTTAGGGTTGTGCCAAGCTGTGAGGAGGAACAGGGAGACTGTGCAAGATGCTTGTGTTTTCTTCCTCAGGAGGAGATTCAGAAGGCCCAGAACTAGGGTCAAATGAAGTTTGGAGGGAGGGGGGATGCGAGTGGCAAAAGAAAACAGAAGAGCTTTGGCCATAAAATGGTGTCTTTCTTGGTAGTGGTAGTCACCATAGAGGGACTCTCACTTGTACAGGAGATGTCTCCATGACACCGATCCTGGAAGGAGTTTTTTCTACTTGTGGTGTTGGCACCTCTTCCTCCTCCTCCTCCACCCTTCTGGGCATATGATGAAGAGCTGTGCTTAACACACAACTCTTCAGCCCATGCGCCAGACACTGTCCTACCACCAAACTCCCAAATGCTCAATGTTAACAACGCACCTAAATTTGCATGTCATTAGTGCTGAGCATTTTGGAATTCCTTTGCCGCACTGATGTGGGGGTAAGCGCCAGAGTTTTGAGCATCTGCACCTGAATGAGTTTCATACATCTCTTTACCTTATCTCCTCTAATGGCACTCTAAGTAGGGTAAGTTATCCAATGCCAGGAGCAGATTTGTTTGTTCAGTTCTGCTTTTTAACTTACATGTGTAAGGAAAGTCCCTTCGTAATTCCTGACTTTATAGTATTTTGACCTCAGAAATTAACTCTAATGGCAGCTATGTGTATATGCAGCAGAGATATCTCCCACTTTGGTAACACTGTGATGTATTATGATCATTTCCTCAAAAATTGATGTCACAATCTTGATGACTCCTAATGACCTCTGAACAAAATAAGACTGGGAAAAAAAAAGCTCAGGATGTGGTTGGTTGGCTGTGCATCAGTTGAAGGGAGCAGTCAATATCTGAAAGAAGCTCAGAGAAGCTGCCAGATCATTTGCCATCTGGATTCTGGCACTGAGGTAAGGTAACAGGTATTCTGGCACTTACTTCTGCCCTACTCTTAGTGTAGCTTTGTGGCCTTCAAGCAAGATTCCACAGAAACCACAGGCTCTGTGAGCACCTCTGAAGGGTCCATGTGATTTTACTTACACAGTGGGAGGAGCCGAAGGAGAGAAGGGAGAGTGATTTGGGGATCCATAGAATTTCACAGTACGGATTATTATAGCAGGGTCCTTTAAGCAAAAGAAGTTTGAAAAGCACTGAGGTCTAATTATTCATGAGCAAGACCAGCAAAATTCAATAATATTTTTTCTTTTGACATGATTCTTTTAGTGGAAATTCATTTAAAGCAATATAGCCTCTCTGCTCTTCAGTGTATATATATATATATATATATATATATATATATATATGCTCTTCTATAATAAAACTCACCCTCAACGTTCTGAGGACACTGACGTCAGTGAAGCGAAGCCCTGACTTCCTTCAAAAAGGTTCAAAGGTTCGTGGTGGTGAAGCCACCAAAATCGCTCTGGGCCCCGCCCTCGAGGGCGGAGCAATGGCAGAACAACGAAGGGGTTGGCAGGGAGGGAGGCGGGGGGGGTGGGAAATCGCTCTGGGCCCCGCCCTCGTGTCAAATGTCATGACGTTGGGGGCGGAGCAATGGCAGAACAATGAAGGGGTTGGCCAGGGAGGGAGGGATTGGAGATGAAAACCTTGCTAGCGCCCGTTTCATTTGCTCTGAAACGGGCCTCTTTTACTAGTATATATATATATATAACAAAACATTTACTTTATAAAAATGAACAACGCAGCAAGGAACGATGGTGGTAAAGGGATATGCAAGCCTTCAGTGGTGTTATGCCACTTGAAAACGAAAAAGGGATAGTGAATATTTCTGAGCAGGTTTCCCGACCCCTCTCAGACTCTTCGCTCTTTTCTTTCTCTTTGAATTTAGTCATCTTTGTATTTTGCTTTATATTAAATCCAAATAAGTGTTTTTTTTCCCCTTCTGTGTTATTTACTGAGGGATCTTTTTACAAAGCCGCAGTAAAAAAAAAAAAAAAAAAAAATAGGCCTGCAATAGTGTGGGCGCATCTTTTTGTCGCACACTGGGCCACTTTTTACCGTGGCTGGGGAAAAGGCCATTTTTTAATGGGCCGGGAAATGGGCGTGTGCAAAAATTAAACTACCGCGTGCCTATTTATGGCCTGAGCCCTTACCACCAGCCATTGACTTAGCAGTAAGGGTCACACACTACTCACACAGTAACCATGTAGCGTGCGCCAATGTGGCCATGCTGCCAATTACAGCCGGGAATGCTCCTGCAGGATTTGGTGCTTGCCAAACTCAGAATTACCACTGGGTACATGTGGTACAATTGGTAGTGCCAATTTGGTGTGTGCTACCTGTGCATTAGCACTCCCTAAAGATTCCAAGTGAAATTATTTGCAAAAGCTGAAAATATTATCCTATATAATAAAAAGCACCTCCAACATTCTGAAGCTGACTCTGTGGCAGTGTAGGGTTCATAAGTCTGTAGTTCAGCGTTTCATTGGCTCTCACCGTCCCTGCCCTCACCTCAAGGAAACGGAATGCTGCATAGTTGCCAAGCAAACAAACGCGACGTCACAGGAACGAAGAACCAATCAGACAGAAAGGAACTCGGAGGAGGGAAGTGGAGTGGAATGAATCTCTAACAAACAATCATATACAGGGAAGTATGAACATCAGTGGAGGCAAGTGCACAGAATGGAAGGGAAGACAATCATTTAATCACTTTGTCACTCAAACACATCACACACACACAGACAGACATCACACACACACTCAATCACTCTGTGCATCTCTCTCTTGCACTGTCTGTAAAACACACTGTCACTCTCAGTCTCTCACATGGGCAACTGTATGTTGCATTCTCAGGAGTAAGGATCTCTTCTGATGTGATTGTTAAACTGATTGAAGGGCCTGAACAAGGAAAACTTTTACCACATTGTAACACAGTTTACACAAAAAATATTGTATATAAAGAAATCTTACACATGTAAACAACAATTATATTCAGAATACAACCGTGGAAACATTAATGGCAGGAACTCATTACATTGCTAGCGCCCGTTTCATTGCATTAAGCAACGGGCCTTTTTTACTAGTATATGTATATATATATATATATATATATATATATATAGCTGTTACTGTAAATTATCACATCAGTTTGTAAATAGTGAGTACTGGTCTCCGTATCTCAAAAAAGATATAGTAGAATTGGAAAAGGTACAGCGAAGGGCGACGAAAATGATAGTGGGGATGGGACGACTTTCCTACGAAGAGAGGCTGAGAAGGCTAGGGCTTTTCAGCTTGGAGAAGAGACGGCTGAGGGGAGATATGATAGAAGTGTATAAAATAATGAGTGGAATGGATCGGGTGGATGTGAAGCGACTGTTCACGCTATCCAAAAATACTAGGACTAGAGGGCATGAGTTGAAGCTACAGTGTGGTAAATTTAAAACGAATCGGAGAAAAGTTTTCTTCACCCAACGTGTAATTAGACTCTGGAATTCGTTGCCGGAGAACGTGGTACGGGCGGTTAGCTTGACGGAGTTTAAAAAGGGGTTAGATAGATTCCTAAAGGACAAGTCCATAGACCGCTATTAAATGGACTTGGAATAATTTCGCATTTTAGGTATAACTTGTCTGGAATGTTTTTACGTTTGGGGAGCGTGCCAGGTGCCCTTGACCTGGATTGGCCACTGTCGGTGACAGGATGCTGGGCTAGATGGACCTTTGGTCTTTCCCAGTATGGCACTACTTATGTACTTATGTACTATCATTAATTGTAAGCCAAGGCTGTCCTCTTGTGGCAATCCCTTATAGTTTCACTAGAAATTTATACAGTATTCCAATGTGGGTAATCATATTGGTGAAAAACAAAAACAGCTCCACCAGCAGTGCAAAACGTTACAGCATTGGCTCTTAAATCAGGGTGCTTTGTGATGAGGCAGACTTTGAAGATGCCGCATTTTATAACATCCTTCATTATTTGGTTTAGGGACGTTTCCTGAAAAATCCTTAAGCCAATGTGCAGTGGGACTGACAGGCAGCAGTGCATTACCTAACGGATGGGCAACCTTTATATGCAGAGGGCCACCTGAATGCCAATACTGTCCCTAGCGGGCCGCACACAGAACATTAACAAATGCACCATATAATTGACTGCCAACAAAACTGAATGTGATGAGTAAATGAAAATAAATGAGTACTAGAATAATGGTCTGTTACCATATAGTCCTGTCTTTCCAAACAGTTGCTAACACTGTCTTCTCCTGTTGTTGTATCCTTCAGTTGTTCCACTGACGACAAAACTCTGGTTAATGATGTTTGTTCGGGCCGCAGGCTATGTTCCATGAATAGTTCTTATGGCCTCGCGGGCCACAAGTTTCTCACCCCTTCTTCATCTGGTTAAACCTAACTGGATAGCTTAAATTAGCTAACTTTAACAGGATATTTAACAACATCAATGGTTAAGGTGATGTTTCTGAATGTACCTAGATAATGATACCTGATGCTGAAATCCAAATATAAGTATCGTGTGTATGGTCTTTTACACTGCCTAATCCATCAAGCTTCAGAATTTCAGAGATTCAGCTTCAATTTAAACTGTTGCAGCCATTTTGATATTGCATGTGGATAGCTGTTTCAATGTTGATAAGCCAGCATCCTAGTCTGACCCAACATGTGCTTCATGTACTTCCTGCATGAACATTTATATCAGGCTTGTCCAATCTTTTCCTATCCGGAGCCACATTTTATATTTTGTAACATTTAGAGGGCCGAAATGTGCATGCATGTGTTCATACACTAATGCTCTTTCTGAGAATCACACACTCGCATACTCTCTAAGAACACATGAGAAAACTGGAATTATGAATCGAGTAGCATATATGCCACAGTTCAAAACCATTTTGGTATTTTAATACAAACTCTCCGGGTAACAATTCAGTAAACACATATTGTTAATAAAATATGGCTACCCAGAAGTGCATGCACTGCATCTTGAATAAATAACCAGAAATCCTTAGATAATGAACAGTCCCACCATAAATGCAAAAAGGTACCCAAAGCACACATTGTTTCCAGCACAGGAGACAACATAAAAAATGTCCCACTTAAACACCCAAATGATCATAATCTTCCATTGTCCAACATCTGATAAACGTACTGAAGTCCCCTGGCCTTCCAAACAGCGATCTGTTTCCAACACAGGGAACAGCATTAAAAATTCCCCATTTCAAGACTTAAATGGAATAAATCTGGAATACCTAGTCCCCCTTTCACCAAGCTGTGGCAAAAGTGGGACAGCTCGTGTTTTACACGTGCGCCAAGGCCCATTTTTACCGCAGCTGGTAAAAGGGAAGTTTCTTGCTTTCCTACAGGAAATGGCTGGGAAGCAAGTAAAGCACTCCACTCGTTGCCATTTCGGGTTGGGGGAGCCCTTACTGCCACCCATTCAGGTGGTGGAAATGTCTCCTGCGTTAACCCGGTGGTAACCGGGCAGCGTGCAGCACTGCCCAGTTACCACCGGCTACACTCAGCTTCTCTGCCTGCAACAGATTTAGGCGTGCCATGAGGTTGACAGCTGCGAGGCACTGGAAGTTGAAGCTGTTCTTGCGGTATCAAGCTTGCTACTGCAGGAACAGCTGCAACTTCTGGTACCATGCAGCTCCGAACCTCATAGCGCAGCAATACCTGTTGTGGCAGAGAAAGCGGATCCTGAGGGAGTATTTAATCGGGGACTTCAGAGCTTCTGCGGGCCATTCACAGAAGGGAAGCAAGGCTCCTCTCCATCGAAAGGTGAGCAGTAAAAGACAAAGAGGGGCATTTTCGAAAGGGACGTCCAAGTTGCAATTCTTACAAAACGGCGAAATCCAGGGGCGGGGAAACCCGTATTTTCAAAACAAGATGGATGTCCACCTTTCGTTTCAAAAATACATTCAGAAACGTCCAAATCCTTAAATTTGGACGTTCCTAGATTTGGTCGTCCTTAGACGTGGAGGTTTTTGACTTTTGGCAATTTTTGAAACCAAACATGTCCATGTCAAAAACAGCCAAATGCAAGCCATTTGGATATGGGAGGAGCCAGCATTTGTAGTGCACTGGTCCCCCTGACATGCCAGGACACCAATCGGGCACCCTAGGGGGCACTGCAGTGGACTTCATAAATTGCTCCCAGGAACATAGCTCCCTTGCCTTGTGTGCTGAGCCCCCCAAACCCACTACCCACAACTGTATACCACAACCATAGCCCTTAAGGGTGAAGGAGGGCACCTATATATGGGTACAGTGGGTTTGTGGTGGGTTTTGGAGAGCTCGCTGTTTCCTCCACAAATGTAACAGGTAGGGGGCGTATGGGCCTGGGTCCGCCTGTCTGAAGTGCACTAAAACTGCTCCAGGGACCTGCATGTGCTGTCATGGACCTGAGTATGACATCTGAGGCTGGCAAAAAATATTTTAAAAGTTTTTTTTTAGGGCGGGAGGGGGTTAGTGACAGGAGGTCATCCCTGATTCTCTCTGGTGGCCATCTGGTCATTTTGGGCACATTTTTGTGCCTTAGTCAGGGACTGTCTTTCTTCTATGTTTGTGCAGCGCTGCGTACGCCTTGTAGCGCTATAGAAATGCTAAATAGTAGTAGTAGTTAGTCATAAGAAAAATGGGTCCGGGTGAAAATGTCCAAGTGCTTGTCAAGAAATCCTTGTTTTTTTCAATTATGGCTCAACGACATCCAAGTGTTAGGCATACCCAAGTCCTGCCTTTGCTACACCTCCAACATGCCCCCTTGAACTTTTGGCTGTCCTTGCGACAGAGTGCAGTTGGAGACGTCCTAAATCGGGTTTTGATTATGCCGATTTGGACGACCCTGGGAGAAGGACGTCCATCTTCCCATTTATGTCGAAAGATGGACGTCCTTCTCTTTCGAAAATGAGCCTAACAGTGTCTATTGCAGATGACAATGGAGGATATCATTCAGGTGCTTTTGTGACCAAGCAAATGAGGTTGTCGGGCCGAGTTCTGGCCTGCGGGCTGCAGTTTAGACAAGCCTGATTTATATTATTTATTTATTTGGATTTTGCTCACACCTTTTTCAGTAGTAGCTCAAGGTGAGTTACATTCAGGTACTCTGGATACAGTGGTGTGCTGGAGCGGGCTCTCACGGGCTCGCGAGAGCCATTTGTTAAGTTTTTAAGAATTTTGGGAGCCGGTTGTTAAAGTAGGCCTCCCCATGGCTACTTTAACAACTGACTCCCAAAATGTGGACTTGGGCCCCCTCCTGAATTCTCTTTTACTTTGCTGGCAGTGATGCTGGCCCCACCAGCCAAGTAAATAGACTGCTGCTGCTCCCTGCTCCTTGTTTCTGACTCTGATCATCAGGCTGGAACTTTTCATGCAAGTGCATGAAGGTTCCATCATGTTGCTCAGAGCCAGAAACAAGCAGCAGAGAATAGTGGCAGTCCATTTCTTGGCTGGTGGGGCTCGGCAAAGGTATGCCTAGCGTGCCCGCACAAGGGAGAAGAGAGAGAGGCATGTATTCCCGCACCCCACCCCCAAAATTTCAGGGCCGGCTATGCCCAGAAAGAGAGCCCATTGTTAAAAATTTACCAGCACACCCCTGTCTGGATATATCTCTGTCCCAGGAGGGCTCACAATCTAAGTCTGTACCTGAGGCAAAGGAGGGTTAAGTGACTTGCCCAAGATCACAAGGAGCAGCAGTGGGATTTGAACCAGCCACCTCTGGATTGCAAGACCGGTGCTCTAACCACTAGGCCACTCCTCTACTCCCACATAGTAACTCCCACATATGTGTAAATGTACATGGGGGAAATTGTACCCGTGATTTCTGCAGGTTTTACAAGGCTACTTTATGTTTCAATCATTTTTAGTAGCAAATATACAAAAAGGAAATTACATAACACCTACAAAACCCCTCCAGGCGGTAGTTCCAGATTGGCACGTGGCAAGCCTGTTCCCGCATGCCACACTTTAGTAAAAGGGCCTCAGAATGAGCTTCCAATAGGTGCCATAACCAGCACAATAGTCCACAGAATCATCTATGGACTCGCAGCAGATTACATGACGGAACGTATCGATCTACTATTAAGAAAGATGACGAGAACAGCAAGAACCTACCTAACCCTTCACTTCCCCAATTGCAAAGGTATAAATACAAATCTTCACATGCCACCAGCCTCTCATTTATAGACACACAACTTTGGAACTCACTACCCAAAGACCTGAAACTCACTACTACTACTACTACTACTACTACTACTACTTAACATTTCTAAAGCGCTACTAGGGTTACGCAGCACTGTACAATTTAACATAGAAGGACAGTCCCTGCTCAAAGAGCTTACAATCTAAAGAACACGTGAACAGTCAGTCTGATAGGGGCAGTCTGGATTTCCTGAAAGGTAAGAGTTAGGTGCCGCATTGAAGAGGTGGGCTTTAAGCAAAGACTTGAAGATGGGCAGGGAGGGGGCTTGGTGTAAGGGCTCGGGAAGGTTGTTCCAAGCATAGGGTGAGGCGAGGCAGAATGAACGGAGCCTGGAGTTGGCGGTGGTGGAGAAGGGTAATGAGAGGAGGGATTTGTCTTGTGAACGGAGGTTTCGGGCGGGAACGTAAGGGGAGATGAGGGTAGAGAGGGGCAGCAGACTGAGTGCATTTGTAGGTAAGAAGGAGAAGCTTGAACTGAATGCGGTATCTGATTGGAAGCCAGTGAAGTGACCTGAGGAGAGGGGTGATATGAGTATATCGGTTCTGGCGGAATATAAGATGTGCAGCAGAGTTCTGAACAGATTGAAGGGGGGATAGGTGGCTAAGTGGGAGGCCGGTGAGGAGTAAGTTGCAGTAGTCAAGGCGAGAGGTAATGAGAGCGTGGACAAGAGTTCGGGTGGTGTGTTCAGAGAGGAAACGGCGAATTTTGCTGATGTTAAAGAGGAAGAAGCGACAGGTCTTGGCTATCTGCTGGATATGCGCAGAGAGGGAGAGGGAGGAGTCAAAGATGACTCCGAGGTTGCGGGCAGATGAGACGGGGAGGATGAGGGTGTTATCAACTGAGATAGAAAGTGGAGGAAGAGGAGAAGTGGGTTTTGGTGGAAAGACAATGAACTCGGTCTTGGACATGTTCAGTTTCAGGTGGCGGTTGGACATCCAGGCAGCAATGTTGAATAAGCAGGCTGATACCTTTGCCTGGGTCTCCGCGGTGATGTCTGGTGTGGAGAGATACAGCTGGGTGTCATCAGCATAGAGATGATACTGGAAACCATGAGATGAGATCAGGGAGCTCAGGGAAGAGGTGTAGATTGAGAAGAGAAGGGGGGTCCAAGGACAGATCCCTGGGGAACACCAACAGATAGCGGGATGGGGGTGGAGGAGGATCCATGAGAGTGAACTCTGAAGGTGCGGTGGGAAAGATAGGAGGAGAACCAGGAGAGGACAGAGCCCTGGAACCCAATGAGGACAGTGTGGCAAGAAGTAAATCATGATTGACAGTGTCAAAAGCGGCGGATAGATCGAGGAGGATGGAGGATGGAGTAGTGGCCTCTGGATTTGGCAAGGAACAGGTCATTACAGACTTTAGAGAGTGCTGTTTCTGTCAAGTGTAGAGGGCGAAAACCGGATTGTGGATCGAGGATGGCATGAGAGGAGAGAAAATCAAGGCAGCGGCTGTGAACGGCGCGCTCAAGTATTTTGAACTCACAGAAAACTACCTACAATTCAGAAAAAACCTGAAACACATCTTCTGAAGAAGTCTTTCCTCCCTGGGTCTGCCTAATCCCACACCACCATACATCACGAAAAGTTCAGAAATGGAAAACAATAATATTAATTTCTCTCACAATATGCTAATATATTCAACCTAAGCATTTATTGTACTTCTGTATTATGTGCTAGACTTCTACAAATCTAAATTTTTTAGCAATATGTAAGCCACATTGAACCTGCCATAAAGTGGGGAAAATGTGAGATACCAATGCAGTAAATAAATAAATAAAATTCACTACTACTGTTTAAGAGTAATTCTTACCACTTTTTATATGTCAGAGCTCAGTCCATAAGGCATACCTTTGTGGTAAACATATGAAGTCCAGAAAGGTGGCTGCTGTACAGATGCAGTTTAAAGTTCTGCATGCACTATAAACCTCAAACTCTTAATTTACAATTTCAATTCACAGGGAAATGGACATCATTTTACAAGGCCCTTTGGTGACAGAAGAGAAGATTGTCCTATCAGAAGGTGAGTCTTTGAACACAGAGCACTGAGGACACGTGAGGTTTTTGGAAGGTACACATGACACCAGAAATGATCTGTATTTTTCATCAATGTACACATGTAGTGTTGTCAGACTGTAATAGTCATTTTCATAGAGTGGGCTTTACAAAATTATTATTATTTTTTTTTTTTGGGGGGGGGGGGGGGTGTAAGGTTGAATATTAGAGTCAATCCAGTGAGTTCAAATACTGCAAAGTGCCTGCATTGTTAATTATTTTAGGTAATAACCCTAAGAAAGGTAAACTGTTTGTAGAATACCAGGAAATAACTTCTCCACCGCTAACTCCAGACTCCGTTCCTTTTATCTTGCTGCACCATATGCCTGGAATAGACTTCCTGAGCTGGTAGGTCAAGCTCCATCTCTGTCCTTCTTCGAATCTAGGCAAAAAGCCCGCCTTTTTGATGCTGCTTTTAACTCCTAACCCTTACTCGTTCAGTGCCCAAATTTTATCATTCCCACCTTAGTAATTCCCTTATCTCTTATTTGTCCTGTTTGTACTAATTAGATTGTAACCTCTGTTGAGCAGGGACTGTGCCTTCATGTTCAAGTCAGGGGGGCATAGCCAGATTTCGGCGGGAGGGGGGTCCAGACCCCGAGGTGAGGGGGCACATTTTAGCAGCCCCCGGTGCTGCCGACTCCCCCCCCCCCCGCCGCCGCCACCAACAACTTTGATTCCCCCCCTGCTGACGACCCTCTCGACCCCTCTCCCACCGCCAACCTCCTCCGCTGTCCACCTACCTTTGCTGGCGGGGGACCCCAACCCCCGCCAGCCGAGGTCCTCTTCTTCCGGCGCAAGGCTTTGTTCTGTTTCTGTGAGTCTGACTCACAGAAACAGAACAAAGCCTTGTGCTGGAAGAAGAGGACCTCAGCTGCCGGGGTTGGGGTCCGCTGCCAGCAAAGGTAGGCGACAGCGGGGGAGGTTGGCGGCAGGGGAGTCCAGGGCCAAATCTACGGGGGTCCAGGCCCCCATGGCCCCATTTAGCTATGCCAGTGGTTCAAGTGTACAGCACTGTGTATGTCTTGTAGTGCTATAGAAATGATAAGTAGTAGTAGTAGTAGAAATGTACTGTCCCATTACTAAGGCTGCAATACCATGGTGTAGGGGAGTATGGATTCAGATACCCATCTGTCAGGGTTGGTCAAGTCTAGAAATGCCTTGGAGGTGGTGTGCTCAAGCCTCGGGAGGGAGAAAAAGCAGCAGCTACTACTACTTATCATTTCTATAGCGCTACTAGACGTACGCAGTGCTGTACACTTGAACATGAAGAGACAGTCCCTGCTCAACAGAGCTTACAATCTAATTAGGACAGACAGGACAAATAAGAGATAAGGGATATTAAAGTGAAGATGATAAATACAAGTGAATACATAGTAACATAGTAGATGACGGCAGAGAAAGATCTGTACGGTCCATCCAATCTGCCCAACAAGATTTTATTTATTTATTTATTGCATTTGTATCCCACATTATTCCACCTCTTTGCAGGCTCAATGTGGCTTACAATACATCATTGGATAGTGGAAATGAGAGAGAATTGACATTTGGTGTTACAGAAGGATTTTGGGTTACATGGTAATGGAATACATGATAGTGATATAACAAAAGGCATTCTTAACATTTCTAGATATATGTGGGAATTTCACATGTTTTGATCTTTGTGGTATATCTTGTCGAGATGGGTCTTTAATAGTTTGCGGAAGTTGGTCAGTTCATAGGTCGCTTTTAGGTTGCTTGGCATATATGCTACTTATGTGTATACCTGACCTTGATTTGCACCTGACATTTTCAGGGCACAGACCGTAGAAGTCTGCCCAGCACTAGCTCCACCTCCAACCACTAGCTCTGCCACCCAATCTCCGCTAAGCTTCTGAGGATCATTCCTTCTGAACAGGATTCCTTTATGTTTATCCCATGTAAAGGAATCCTGAATAAGGGTTAGGAGTTAAAAGCAGCATCAAAAAGGTGGGCTTTTAGCTTAGATTTGAAGACGGCCAGAGATGGAGCTTGACGTACCGGCTCAGGAAGTCTACTCGAGGCATATGGTGCAGCAAGGTAAAAGGAACGGAGTCTGGCATTAGCGGTGGAGGAGAAGGGTGCAGATAAGAGAGATTTACCCAGTGAACGGAGTTCCCGGGGAGGAATGTAGGGAGAGATGAGAGAGGAGAGGTACTGAGGAGCTGCAGAGTCGATGCACTTATAGGTCAATAAGAGGAGTTTGAACTGATGCAGAAAACGGATAGGAAGCCAGTAAAGTGACTCGAGGAGAGGGCTAATATGAGCCTACTGCATTCTAGTTAAAGAGTGGTATTAAAGGCAAACTTTGGTGTGTGATGTTGGGTAATAGGGGGGGGTGGGAAAGTCAGTAAGATGTGTGGAGTCTTGGACTGGTCCTCTGTATAAGAGTCCCACCACAGAGGCTGCATGCTCTTGATTGTAGTTGCTAGTATTAATTATCGTTTGTTATAGGTTCTTTTATATGTCTACTAGTAAAAAAGGCCTGTTTCTGACACAAATGAAATGGGTGCTAGCAAGGTTTTCCTCGGAGCATGTATGTTTGAGAGGTGTATGTGAGAGTGACTGTGTGTGAGAGAGAGAGTGAATGTGCGAGTGTGTGTGTGAGAGAGAGAGTGAGTCTGGGTGCAAGTGTGTCAGAGAGAGAGTGTGTGTGTGAGAATGAGAGTGTGTGCAAGTGTGTATGTGAGACAGTGTGAGAGAGAGTGTGTTTCACACAGATACAGTGTGTGTGCGAGAGAGTGTGTGTGAGACACAGACTCTGTGAGACTGAGGTGTATGAGACCAAGAGAGTGTGTGAGTGACTGTGTGACACATAGAGAGTGAATGTGATACAGTGTGAGACATAGAGTGTGGAGAGAGAGTGAGTGAGAGTTAGGGAGAGAAAGACATTGACTGTGAGAGAGAGAGTGTGTATGAGAGACATAGTGTGTGTGTGACAGAGATACCTCCCCCCCCACCCCCCTGTCTCTGGTGTCAGCCCCCCCCCCCTCTCGCTCTGTTGTCTGAGTGTTACTGTGCAGGACGCTGAGCTCTGGCGGTGCTTCAAGGAACTGACCAATCCTATTAATAGAATGCACCTCCAACATTCTGAAGCCAAGAAACCTCGTGTGGTTGGTCACTTCTGCTTGTGACGAACCCGGAAGTACGTGATGTCAATTCAGGAGATGGATACAGAGAGCAGGAATGCCTCAGCCATGCAGTCAGCTTCAGAATGTTGGAGGTGCGTTTTATTATATAGGATTTGGTATGTTTCTACAATGTTGTATGTTGCCTCGTACACCTGCTGCATTGATAAATAAAATAAAATAAATTTAAAGGCAACTTTGGGAAAGATACTGCAGTGGATTCAACTCCTTAATTCAGGTTTTCTATTCCCTTCAGGACCCTTTTACAAACCCAGGGTAGGGCTACCATGGCAACGGCAGACGCAAATGACTCTACTGCCAGGCTACCGCAGTAGTGCTGGTGTGTGCCGTGTGCCATTTCCAGTGCTCCCAAAAATAATTTATTTTTTAAAGCTGAGGCTTACCCGGTGGTAATCAGGCAGGACTGCACACTGCCCGGTTAATGCCAGGTAAGCGCAGAAGCCCTTACCGCTTCCTAAATGGCAAGCGGTAAGGGCTCCCCTTACCGCATGGCCCTTTCTGTTAAAAAATAAATCCTTTCTAGGGTTACCATATGGCTCCAGAAAAAGGAGGATACATTGATCCAGTCCGGGTTTTGCTTCATTGAAACCAATGCAAGTAAAATCCAGACTCGCTCAATCTGTCCTCCTTTTTCTGGACAACTATTTCCAAACAGCTCCAATCCAACACTTGAATTTCACCACACGTTATTCTTAGCTCTTCCACTTTGCACTTTTATTATTTCAATTAGCTTTTGGGAACCCTCAGCGGCACTCATTGCTAATACCTGCGAGAAGCAATGTATCCAGCATCTAGCTCTTCATTGGCTCATCCAATTACCTTATTTTCAAATGTACTTATTTTTAACAATAAATATCACTTTGCTTTAAACATAAGTATGACTCTAAATACTCATCTTTTTTGAATATATCTGGCTCAGGGGGTTAAAACGTCCGACACACATGTTTCGCCCTTCCATGGGCTGTCTCAAGGACAATCCCCTATAAAAAATGAGAAATATCATAATTAAAGGTACTACAAGGGCTTACAAACTTCATTTGCCCCTGTTATGTACCTGTTATGTACTCCTTTTTCTGGAGCCATATGGTAACCCTGCACCTGCTACCGTAAAGGGGGCCTCAGTGTGCTGCAAACCTGTTTGTCAATGCCACCACAGCTTGATAAAGGACCTTATTTATTTAGATTTAGCTCACACCTCTTCAGTAGTAGCCCAAGGTGAGTTACATTCAGCTGCATTGGGTATTTCCCTGTCCCTGGAGGGCTCACAATCTAAGTTTTACCTGAGGCAAGGGAGGGTTAAGTGACTTGCCCAAGATCACATGGAGCAGCAGTGGGATTTGAACCTGCCACCTTTGGATGCCAAGGCCAGTGCTTTAACCACTAGGCCATTCCTCATGTCAGTTAGGGCTAAAAATATATTGGGAAGGTGCCATTCATAACTCCTGGGAGAAGACTAGGAGAGTGCAGAATGGAGACAACTACTGACAGGGGTGTGCTGGTAAATTTTTAACAACGGGCTCTCTCTCCGGGCACAGCTGGCCCTGAATTTGGGGGGGAGGGGGAATACATGCCTCTCTCTCCCCTCCCTTGTACAGGCACGCGAGACATACATTTGCCGAGCCCCACCAGCCATAAATGGACTGCCACCATTCTCTGGCTGCTTGTTTATCTGGCTCTGAGCAGCATGATGGAACCTTCTTGCGCTTGCATGAAAAGTCCAGCCTGATGCTCATAGTCAGAAAACAAGGAGCAGGGAGCAGCAGCAGTCTATTACTTGGCTGGTGGGGCCAGCATCACTGCCAGCAAAGTAAAAGAGAATTCAGGAGGGGGCCCAAGCCCACATTTGGGAGTCAGTTGTTAAAGTAGCCATGGGGAGGCTCTACTTTAATAAACGGCTCCCAAAATTCTTAAAAACTTAACAAATGGCTCTCGCGAGCCCGTGAGAGCCAGCTCCAGCACACACACTGACTACTGACCAGGGGCGTAGCTACGGTGGGCCTGGGTGGGCCCAGGCCCACCCAATTCCAGCCCAGGCCCGCCCAGCGCCAGCGCCAGCTCCCATTGCCGGCCACTGCTGCTTTTCCTGATGAGCAGCAGGGCCGCGCCCGGCGCTACAAAAAGAAGAAGCGCTCAGCTGACTGAGCTGAGCGCCAACGCGTCGCTAAGGAAAAGAAAAAAATGTTTTTAAAAAAATGCGGCACCGCAGGCAGCCTCGAAGCATTGGCTGCTGGCTCTGTTGCAGGCTCCTCCCGTCTCTTACATCACTGCCCCTGTAGCGAAGCAGGGGCAGTGACGTAAGAGACGGAAGGAGCCTGCAGAGCCAGCAGCCAATGCTTCGAGGCTGCCTGCAGTGCCGCGTTTTTTTTAAAACATTTTTTCTTCGTCGGGTTAGCGACGCGTTGGCGCTCAGCTCAGTCAGCTGAGCGCTTCTTCTTTTTGTAGCGCCGGCCCTGCTGCTCATCAGGAAAAGCAACAGTGGCGGCAATGGGAGCTGGGGCTGGTGGGGCCTGTAATGGGAGAGGGAAAAATGGATGGCAGGAGGGGGAGAGAAAGAGGGAAAATGGAAGGATGGGGAGAGAAAGAGGGAAAACAGATGGGAGGATGGCAGAGAAAGAGGGAAAACAGATGGGAGAATGGCAGAGAAAGAGGGAAAACGGAGGATGGTGAGAGAAGAGGGAAAACAGATTGTAGGATTGGCAGAGAAAAGAAGGGAAAATGTAAGGATGGGGGAGAGAAAGAGGGAAAACAGTTGAGAGATGGCAGAGAAAGAGGGAAAATGGAAGGATTGGGAGAGAAAGAGGGAAAACAGATGGAGGATGGCAGAGAAAAGAGGGAAAACAGATGGGAGGATTGCAGAGAAAGAGGGGAAAATGGAAGGATGGGGAGAGAAAGAGGGAAAACAGATGGGAGGATGGCAGAGAAAGAGGGAAAATGGAAGGATGGGGAGAGAAAGAGGGAAAACAGATGGCAGGATGGCAGAGAAAGAGGGAAAATGGAAGGATGGGGAGAGAAAGAGGGAAAACAGATGGCAGGGATGGCAGAGAAAGAGGGGAGATGGATGAAAGGATGCAGAAAAAAAGGGGAGAGTGGAAGGATGTGGAGAGAGAAGGGACACAACAGAAAAGGGTAGAGAGATAGACACTGGTTAGAAGGAGGGAGAGAGACATTAGATGGAAGGATCAGGAGAGAGGGTAGATGGGTGGAAGGATGGGGAGAGAAAGAGGGAGACGCTGGATGGAAGGGTAGGGAGAAAGAGGTGACACTGGACGGAAGGATGCAGAAAGAAAGAGGGGAGACTATTGGAAGGATGGGGAGAGAGAGGGGAGACACTGGAAGGATGGGGAGAGACAGAGGAGAGCTGCTGGCATGGAAAGGGGGAGTAGTGAAGATTGGAGAATTAAGAGGAAGGGGCATGGGGAGAACAAGGGTAGGAAAAAGATGAAAAGCCATAAGTAGATGAAGGAAATTAAAGAATGGATAGTAAGAATGAATTAAATCTGGACACAGAGAGAGGCAGAAAATATTGAAGAAAGCAAGAAAAAGGAGAGAAAAATGACAAATGGCCAGGGAAACCCTGGCAGAAGAGTCAAGTGAAAACGAAGGAAAGCAGAATCTAGAGACTGGGAGCAACACAATGAGAAAAAGTAAATGGCCATACACGAAGGTAAAGAAAATAATTTTATTTTAATTAGGATAAAGTAATATGGTGTTAATAAAGTTTCAGAGACCAATACTTCCTTCTTAGGTCAGGAGAGGATACCGTAACAGCATTATACTGACCTGAGGCAGGAGGTTTTGGCCTCTGAAAGCTCACTGAAAGGGGGTTAAGGCTATTAAATAAATTGTTTGAAATCTGATGCACTGAAAAGCAGCACTTTACCCTGTGTGACAAATGCATCTGAGTGTGACTACATTTTGCTGGGGGGGGGGGGGGGGGGGGTAGAGAGAAAATTTTGTGCCCACCCACTTTGGGTTCAGGCCCACCCAAAATTAGCAGTCTGGCTACGCCACTGCTACTGACCAGACTTAAGGGTCCACATTAGCCAAGTTTCAGAAGGAATTGGGGTTTATGTCCTTGCTGGTGGTGGTTGGGAGGGGGAGATTTAAATAGGGGAAAACTGCTTTTGCTGGGAAATGGCAAATGAAGAGTTGAGCCCACCAGAAATGGATTCTAATTGAGTGAACGTTCAAAAGAGCAAAAAGATTAGAAGGAACTGTACTAGCTCAAAGCAATAAAACAACCCGACCAACAATCCTAAACAGAAAAATAAAAATGTAGAGGCATGTATGGAGAAATCCTCTCTGTACCAAGATAGTGTTAAAAATGGTTGAAAAGGATGAGGTTAAAGTAGTCACCATATCTGCAGGGTATCATACGTACAGTTGGGAACTTAATTAAAGAGATCCTGGGGTTATTAAAGATATTTAAAGTTATTAAGATTTAAAAAAATGGATTAAATCAAAACCTTCTGCTCAGTGTGCTGCTGCGGCTAAGAAAGCAAATAGAATGTTAGGTATTATTGGAAAGGAATGGCAAACAAAATGAGGATGATATAATGCCTTTGTATCGTTCCATGGAGCGACGCACCTTGAATATTGTGTTCATTCTGGTCATCGCAATCTCAAAAAAGATATAGGTGTCACGGTTGTGACTGTATCCCATGCTTACACTCACCTCGCCTTCGGGTGACCAGGCCCTATGGCTGCTGTGGACTGCCTTCTTCCTGTTTCCCAGACTGTTCCAGAGTTTCATCCAGTCCTGTGTTCCAGCACTCCAGACTTGCCCTGGCCCCTGGTGTTTCCTGCTGCCAAGCCTCACCTGTGACATCATCTGTAATTGCCTTTATTAAGCACCTGGAAACTTTCAGACTTGCCTTTGCAACAGAGGTCTTCCAATGAGCTTTCGTCTGTGTGTGTTTGTTGCAGTTCCGTCCTGCTAGTTCTTGACTTGTTGTCTTTAGCTTCAGTTCCCTTCCAGTTTGTGTCTGCCATGTTTGTCTTAGCTTCAGTTCCCTTCCTGCTTGTGTCTGCCCTGCCAGCCTTCAGTTTAGTTCTGACCCTGCTTGTATCCTGTTTGTTTGAGAATCCTGAATCCTGTTCCAGCCAAGCTTGTGTGAGAATCCTGAATCCTGTTTGTTTGAGAATCCTGAATCCTGTTCCAGCTAAGCTTATTTGAGAATTCTGAACTCTGAGAGTCCAGCATCTGGTTCCAGCCAAGCCAAGTCCATTCCAGCATCTGGTTCCAGCCAAGCCTGTTCGAGAATCCTGAATCCTATTCCAGTCTGCTTATTCCAGCCCAGCCTACCAACAGCTTCAGTTCCAATCTTGCTAGTTCTGGTCCTGCTTGTACCAGCCTGTCTGTGTTCAGCCTCGCTTCCTGTTTGGGTGGTTCACCTACTGCTGCCGGTCACTGGCAGTGGTCCAAGGGCTCACTACTCCGGACTTCCTGACAGTTGTGACATAGTGGAATTAGAAAAGGTGCAGAGAAGGGTGACAAAAATGATAAAGGGGATGAGACAATTCCCTATGAGGAAAGGTTAAAGCAGCTAGGGCTCTTCAGCTTGGAGAAACGGCAGCTGAGAGGAGATATGATTGAGGTCTATAAATAATGAGTGAAGTTGAACGGGTAGATGTGAAGCGTCTGTTTACGCTTTCCAAAAATACTAGGACTAGGGGGCATGCGATGAAGCTACAACGTGTAATTAAACTCTGGAATTCGTTGCCAGAGAATGTGGTAAAGGCGGTTAGCTTAGTGGAATTTAAAAAAAGGTTTGGACGGCTTCCTAAAGGAAAAGTCCATTATTAAATAGACTTGGGAAAAATCCACTATTTCTGGGATAAGCAATATAAAATGTTTTGTACTTTTTTGGGATCTTGCCAGGTCTTTGTGACCTGGATTGGCCACTGTTGGAAAACTGGATGCTGGGCTTGATGGACCTTTGGTCTTTCCAGTATGGCAATACTTATGTAATAGGCACCACCGTCTAGCAGTTTATAGAACTCAGATAATAAATTATTTTAGCTGAGGGCAAAGTTAGCTTTATAAGTCTCTATTAAAAGCTTCAGAAACAAAATATAAGATTTTGAAAATCAAACAAATTGATAATGGAGGATAGCAATAAAATAACATTATAGTTTGTGGGTCTTGGGACTAGTCCCTGAGAGCCTTTCCAGTGACTTTTCCAGAGCTCTTCCAGTTGCTAACACAGTAATGAGATCTGAATACGTCTCAAAAGTGATACCAATTTTGACAGATTTCATAGAATGGAGTAACCAAGTTAAGATAATAAGCCATACACTCATAATAGCCTGCAGTATTTATTTTGTGGGCAAAACACATTTACATGGCTTGTTATACTAAGGGATTATTAAACTATGGGGCAAAATGTGATCTTTCAGATATTTCTGCACCACATGATAACACATAGGAAGGAGATGGCATCTATTATGTTCATCAAAGTTTCAAATGTTTGCTGACCTTCCTGGCTAAATCAGAGGGGTCAATATTCAAAAACTTAGGCAGCAAGATAAAGTCTACTGTTATCTAGATAACTGCATCAATACAGATAAAACACACTGTCTCATCCTCTCATCCCAACATAATACGTACAAACCCACAAACATAAGCACTCCAGATCACGCCCTCCCTATCTCAGACAGCCTGAAAATCCTTGGCGTTACTATTGACCGCAACTTCGCACTTGAGAGCCAAGTTAACTCTACAACAAAGAAAATGTTCCACTCAATGTGGAAACTCAAACGTGTAAAACCATTCTTCCGAGGGAAACATTCCGCAATTTGATACAAACATAGTACTAAGCCATGTAGACTACTGCAATGGACTATATGTGGGATGCAAAGAACAACTCATAAAGAAACTTCAAACCGCTCAAAACACAGCAGCCAGGCTAATATTTGGGAAAACGCGATTCGAAAGCGCCAAACCCCTCCGAGAAAGACTACACTGGCTACCAATCAAAGAATGTTGCTTTCAAAATCTGCACCCTGGTCCATAAAATTATCTATGGTGAAGCCCCAGGCTACATGACAGACCTCATAGACCTACCAACAAGAAACACAATCAGAGCAGCACGAACATACCTAAATCTCCACTACCCAAGCTGCGAAGGACTCAAATACAAACTAACATATGCATCCAGCTTCTCCTACATCAGCACACAACTATGGAACGCACTACCAAAAGCCATGAAAACAACGTACGACCACCTAAACTTCCAGAAATCATTAAAAACTAACCTGTTTAAAAAGGCATACCCCGTCAACCCAACCCAGATGCCTAAACCTTGCAACACAATGAAACCAAAGCCTAAAAAGACATTGCAAAACTCTTCCTCTCTACGAATCCCCAACATGTCTATAACACGTGAACCTTCTTTGACCACTATAACTGTTTGTACTTGTTTCTCCGCCGGAGATGGCGAACGCCTCTACAGTATTATGTAAGCCACATTGAGCCTGCAAATAGGTGGGAAAATGTGGGATACAAATGTAACAAAAAAATACAAATATCTGGTATGTGTAATATTCAGCTGCTGGCGGCTGTCCGAATATCATTCTTGACTGCTGGTAGGTATCAAGTAACTTTGTGGAATTCTGGGATTATAACTAACACTCACAGTACTCACAATTCAACTCTGTAATCAAATTACATACACAATAAAATGTATTCAGTTGCATTGTGGATATGTACAAACTTCCCAAAGACATCTCAGTATTCCTTGTCTACTAGTTCACCAACCATTCACAATCGCTCATGACACTCATATATCAAATCATTCTCACCATTCATTTTAGACACCAGAGATAAGTTGTGAAGATCCCAAGACCAGTCTGCCAACCATTATGAGAGTCCCGGCCAGTGTGGTTTTTCTAACAAAAAAGGTGCTGGGACTCAAATGCTAAAGCCATTATTTAGGGGTGGGTTGAGCACTGAGGGACCCACCCCACAATAGCCAGGCCCCCTGCAACCAGTCACAGAATCTATGGCAAGGCAGAATTAGTGTGTAGAGCCTGAGCTTTTTATTAAAACTTGGGTCCATGGGTCAATTTGCATACAGAAATAAAAGTTTCATGACACTGCAATATTTAATATACATTTGAGGTAACCCTCACTCTTCACACCATACGTTATACAAATGCATAGCAGTCCATGTCCTCAGTAAATTACTGGTAATCGCATATTCAGAACAATAGTAGAAATGGTGGAAATCACAAAGTCAACGACAAGGAGGATCATACTCTCCTCACTCCGCTGCATTAGCTACTTCCTGGCCACATTGTAGCGTTGAGCTAGAGACAGGCTGTTGAGGAAACCACCAATACGTCAGCTTTTAATATGTTCTTAACGCATCCTGGTTGAGATATATTGGAAGTTTGTACATATCCACATAATGCAACTGAATAAATTTTATTGTATATGTAAATTTGATTACAGAGTTGAAGTGTGAGTACTGTGAGTGTTAGTTAAAATATTTATACTCTAGTAGATATTATTTACCCCAAATTTTTAATAATTCTGGGATTATAGCCAGAGGATATGCAGACAATACCAGTATTCAGGGCAGCCATGACAGTCAATTGATAACTATTTATTTAGGACTGTTTTTTCAGCCTTTTTCTTGCTGTGCTTTGAATATCCAAGGAGAACTTTGGCGGTTTTGAAGCATAGCTCCCACTTTGTGGTTTTCAGCCTACATTCTGCAATTCCCAGAGCCATGTGGTGGCATTATTTGAACATGCAGGACAGGAGAATGACACTGGTGAGGAGGAGGCTAAGGAGAGACAACAGCAGGTCCAGCCAAAGCCGCATGCCCAGTACAGGAGACAGAGGTACAGGCCCCGTAAGGAGTACAAGCCATAAGGAAGTTTTGTTTTTTACAGTTTACAGAGGTGGAAGTATTCCAGACATACTGCTTTGGTAACCCACCATTGCTGGCATCTATGAGCTTGAAGCCCAAGTCTGAAAGAGCCATGCTTTAATGAATGTGAAGGTCACCACAGCCTTGGCCTTCCTTGCAACAGGCAGTTTCCTGCATGTTACTGGGGTCAGTACAAGAATCACAACATCTGCTACTGCATAGGGTTCTTCCTGTGAACTCTGCTCAGAAGCCTACATGACTACATCATCCTTCCATATTACTGAAAGCGGAGAAAACAAACTATGAAAGACTTTTATGATATAGTTGAGTTTCCTTCAGTGTGGGCTAAAAATTGAATTCATCTGGCCCTGAGACCATCTGGGCAGGATGAGAGGGCCTAAAGGGACATTAGGGCCAGGCATTACCACTCGTTGAATATGCAGGTGGTCTCAGGATCAGACTGATCATTAGGCAGACTAGGCATTCACCTAGGGCGGCACTATTTTTTTTTTTTTTTTAGGGGGGCTAGTGGAACAGCACTGATGTGGCAGTCACAATAAGAACATAGAACAGTCATACTGGACCAGACCAATGGTCTATCTAGCCCAGTATCCTCTTTCCAACAGTGGCCAAGCCAGGTCACAAGTATATGGCAGAAACCCAAATAGTAGCAACATTCCATGCTACCAATCCCAGGACAAGCAGTTGCTTCCCATGTCTATCTCAATAGCAGGCTATGGACCTTTTCTCCAGGAGCTTGTCCAAACCTTTTTTTAAACCCAGCTAAGCTAACCACTGTTACTACATCCTCTGGCAAAGAGTTCCAGAGCTTAACTATTCGTTGAGTGAAAAAATATGTCCTCCTATTTGTTTAAAAAATATTTCCATGTAACTTACTTGAGTATCCCCAAGTCTTTATACTTTTTAAACGAGTAAAAAATCGATTCACTTCTACTCATTCTACACACTTATAGACCACAATCATATCTCCACTCATACATCTCTTTTCCAAGCTGAAGAGCCCTAACTTTTCTAACATTTCCTCATATGAAAGAGTTCTATCCCTTTTCTCTCTTTGCTTTCTTCAATATTTTTCTGCCTCTCTCTCTCTCTCTGTCCAGATTTAATTCATTCTTACTATCCATTCTTTAATTTCCTTCATCTACTTATGGCTTTTCATCTTTTTCTCACCCTTGTTCTCCCCATGCCCCTTCCTCTTATTCTCCAGTCTTTCACTACTCCTTTCCATCCAGCAGCTCTCTTCTTTCTCTCCCATCCTTCCAGTCTCCCCTCTCTCTTCCCATCCTTCCAGTAGTCTCCCCTCTTTCTTTCTGCATTCTTCCATCCAGCGTCACCTCTTTCTCCCTACCCTTCCATCCAGGTCTCCTCTTTCTCGCCCCATCCTTCCACCCATCTACCTCTCTCCTGATCCTTCCATCTAATGTGTCTCTACCTCCTTCTAACCAGTGTCTCTCTATCTCTCTACCCTTTTCTGTTCAGTGTCCCTTCTCTTCCACATCCTTCTAGTCTCTCCCCTTTCTCTCTGCATCCTTTCATCCATCTCCCCTCTTCTCTCCCATCCTTCCATCTGTTTTTCCCTCATTCTCTCCCCATCCTTCCATCTGCTTTTTCCCTCATTCTCCCCATCCTTCCATCTGCTTTTTCCCTCTTTCTCTCCCCATCCTTCCATCTGCTTTTTCCCTCTTTCTCTCCCCATCCTTCCATCTGCTTTTTCCCTTCTCTCCCCATCCTTCCATCTGCTTTTTCCCTCTTTCTCTCCCCATCCTTCCATCTGCTTTTTTCCTCCCGATTCAGGCTCGTCAGCGCCAGCCCTAGCTCCCATTACCGGCCACTGCTGCTTTCCTATTGAGCAGCAGGGCCAGCGCTACAAAAAGAAGAAGCGCTCAGCTGACTGAGCTGAGCACTAATGACAAAAAAAGTTGAAAAAAAAAAGTGCGGCACCTCCGCAGGCAGCCTTGAGGCACTGGCTGCTGGCTCTGCAGGCTCCTCCCATCTCTTACGTCACTGCCCCTGGAGCGACGCAGGGGCAGTGATGTAAGAGACGGGAGGAGCCTGCAGAGCCAGCAGCCAATGCCTCAAGGCTGCCTGCGGAGGTGCCACGCTTTTTTTTTTTCAACTTTTTTGTCGTTAGCGCTCAGCTCAGTCAGCTGAGTGCTTCTTCTTTTGTAGCGCCGGCCCTGCTGCTCAATAGGAAAAGCAGCAGTGGCCGGCAATGGGAGCTGGTGCTGGCGCGGGCTTGGAGGAAAAGTGGGCGGGCAGTGTCTGTGCGCTTGGGTGGGTGGGCCAGAGCTGAAATTACTATTTAGCATTTCTATAGCGCTACAAGGCGTACGCAGCACTGCATAAACATAGAAGAAAGACAGTCCCTGCTCAAAGAGCTTACAATCTAATAGACAAAAAATAAATGGTCTGTACACAACTGCAACGCTGGCATGGCTCACACAGTCAGGGTATCACATGGGAGATGTTATGCTGTTTCTGGACGGCATCAACTTAGAGTAAATAAGAGTGCTTTGAATCTGCAACATGACTCAAAACAATAAAGGAATTAAACAGAGCAAAAGAATGAGGACCTCATAGTTGGTTAGGCTGAGCATTGGAGCCTACTCTGTGGGTGCTGTGGATGCTTGAGCACCCCCAATATTGAGAAAATTCCTTGTATGTGTCCAGGGAGGGGTTATTTTCATTGGGCTTAGCACCCCCAATAATTTTGAAAAGTTGGCTCCTATGGGCCTGAGGTAATAAATTAACAAAAGTCCAGAAACCAAGGCTGTTGTCAGATTTTGTGCTTTACACAGTTGTAGTTATATTTAAGTCACAATAAAATCAATGGTTATGCTGGCTGTTCCCAAAAGAGTATATCATAATTCATATACATATCCCTGTTCAAACAGTTCCACATATATTCACTTTACACAGACCTCATTTGCTGGAACATCTCTATAACCTTTTACATAAATTTTTCCTAAAATGACTGAGAGATTTCTTCCAAATTCTTCACAAATTTTCTCCATACAATTCAAAACATAATTTTAAATTTTTACCATTGTGATTTGCTGGGTAACCAGGGGTGTTACAAACAAGCCTCTGCTTAAAAATCATTAAATAGGCAAACCTCATTTATGGGAAAACAAATTAGGGAAAAATAAAATTACATCAGCATCCAATTTTTCAACAGTGCAGAGTAGTAAAAATAAAGTCCTATACTTGTCCTAAGAAAACTAATTAATAGCTTGCAAAACAAAGAAGATTAGGGTACCAAGTAATCAGTTAGGAGCACAGCTTCCCCATTCATACAAAACAAGGGTCAGAAAGGAAACACAATGCGGGAGAAAAGAGTTTAACATGCTAGCTGTTTATAATGAGTATCTAAAAAAAAAAAAAAAATATATATATATATACATACAGTGCAATCTGCTTAAGTGCAAGGGTCTGGGCCAAAGAAATACATGCAGTTAACCAGAGAGTGCACTTAACCGTTGTGACCCAAAGAAGCTTGACATCTGATAAACATATGTACAGTACTGTTATTATACGTACAGTATACAGTCTCCTTTAACTGACGTTAAATCAGTCATAGTCCTCTGTACACTCTTGTGTCTGTGAGTTCCATAGATTACGTCTGCCAGACGGTAAAAACTGTCATAGCACTGACATCCAGTGGCCTCCAGATAGGCCCGCACGGTGTTGAGACTCTCCAGGCTTTTGGTAATGCGTTCCACAGTTGTGTGCTTATGTAGGAGAAACTGGATGCGTAAGTAGATTTGTATTTGAGTCCTTTGCAGCTTGGGTAGTGCAGATTTAGGTACATTCGTGTTGATTTGGATGTGTTTCTAGTTGGTAGGTCGATTAGGTCTGTCATGTATCCCGGGGCTTCACCATAGATAATTAGGCAAAGTGATTTATTACAGCAACATTTCAGATCTAAGAATTCAGGGAAATGGTAAGATGATCTGTTGCATGACATGATCTCTGCCAAGATCCATTGATGGATTTTGAAGTGATTTCATAATTCAGTCCTTGAACAAGTCTTTCCAAAATGTTGCAGGCCCTTCCATAAGGTAGAACTTGGTTGTTTTCTTTTCTGCTTCACATGCAAAATGCTTCATTTTGAAGTAGGAAACCATTTGATTGAGGCTCCTGGGCCACTGATTTCAATCGGTGACCAGCAACTTGCAGCTCAAGATAATGCTTCAGTGTGGTTGGTTGGGCTTTGTGTGGCTCAAGTTTTCTCAGACTTGTGTGATGCCATATCATAGTAACATAGTAGATGACGGCAGAGAAAGACCTGCACAGTCCATCCAGTCTGCCCAACAAGATAAACTCATATGTGCTACCTTTTGTTTATACTGACCTTGATTAGTATCTGCCATCCTTACGGCACAGACCATAGAAATCTGCCCAGCACTGGCCCCGCCTCCCAACCACCAGCCCCGCCCTCCACCACCGGCTCTGCCACCCAATCTCCGCTAAACTTCTGAGGATCCCTTCCTTCTGAACAGGATTCCTTTTGTTTATCCCACGCATTTTTGAATTCTGTTACCATTTTCATCTCCACCACCTCCCGCGGGAGGGCATTCCAAGTTAGTTGCTGTTGAGACTTGGAAGGAGGAGGAAGTGCTGCCAGAGGCTCTGCAGGCTTCCAGGGGGAAGGGAGTGAGGCCTAGCTCCTTCCCCAGAAATGAGGAAGGTCCCTGGGGAGCAGTCCTCAGGAAAGCCCCAGGCCAGGGGGTCTTGGGGCCAGGGACCAGAAGGCCAGGAGAAGTAGTTCCCTCTCTGGCAGGACTCCAGAGAGGAGGGAAAGGAGCCCTGTGGATCGAAGAGTGCAGGCTTCCATGGGAGGAACCCAGACCGGTACCCCCCTCACAGTGGCACGCCATCTAGCAGGTGAGGGGGGAGAGAGCTGGGGGAGGCCCCAGAGAACAGCAGATCGGAGGAGAGAGAGGAGAGAGCAGAGGTAATGGAGATCTGCCGGGAGGCCCTACCGGTGTCAGAGGAGGAGGACAGTGACTCCTCAGAGGAGGAAGATTTCACAGACTATAGTCAGGATCCAGAGGACCCGACCAGTGGCCTGATTCAAATGGTGAGAAAATAAAAGCACAGAAAAAGAGGTGGTAGAGTTGGGGAAACGGGTTAAAATGGCAAAAGCCCTGTGCAAACTAGCCCCAGTGGAGCCCGCAAGACTTATACAAAGGAGGTAACCCGTTACTCAAGCTTCTTCAAAAGAAAGAACATTTGCTGGGGGCATTGAAAAAGGGCCCTGGGAACCCTCTGAGAGAAGTTTACATCAACAGAGAAAGAATGGCCTTGGGGGGAAAAGCCCCGACAACCTTCAAACAGTCACAACAGCAAACAGAGAAGGAGAGTAGGAGCTCAGACCTTGGACCCCAGAACACCCAGGGGCCAGAGGAGCTTCCTGGGCCCAGTACCCAAAAGACATTACAGTATATGCAGTACCTTGCTAGTCAGTCTCTGGCAGCTTTGAAGCAAGCAGGACTGGAGGTGGGGCTGGAGAGGCATGCTCGTTAAGGGAACCTGAGGTTGGAAAAACTGAACAGGAAAAAAGTTTTAAAACCCAGACTTTTCATCTTGTAGAAACAGGGGCTGGAAGTTCAGGAGAGAGACTCTTTTCTACACCAGTGGAAGCAGAACTGAAGAACTTACTTGAGCAAGAAGCAAGAGGTCAGCAGAGGCAGTTGCAGCCACAGGTTTTGTGCCCATTGCCTGCAGCAGGAGTTGACAGCAGCAAACAAACACTGACTCCATTGCAGCTGGGGAGGCCCCGCCCACGCAGCACTGAGGGGCTGGAGGTCACGGCCAGGCAGGCTGCAGCACTGCCAAAGACTGAGAATGGTGAGGTTTTAGCAGAGGAAAACCTGGTGACAGAGAGTGCTGCAGCTGGACAAACAGCAGGTGAAAAGGAGGGGTTCTCGATAAAGAAAGCACTGGAGGATCAGGAGTGTTTGCAACAAAAGCCTGGCAGAGAGGCTCCAGCCAATCGGGCTGTGGGAGCAGGAAAGGCTGCAGAACAGCTACAAAGGCTGGAGGGGAAATAGCTGCAGCGCCAGAAGATTCCCCATGTGTGAGAGGGCAGGCACTTCTGGAGTGTGGGAAGCCTCATCCGCTTGGCGAAAACAGCGGGGCTGGAGGATCCGAAGGAGCAGAACGTTGGAGGAAAAAGGGACCCGGTCCAGAGAGCAGGTTTGGCGGAGGGAGGGGTGCTTGCCTTGCCATGCGCACCAGAAGTAAACTTAACTGGTGGTACTAGGGATTCTGATTCCGGCCAGGCAGCGGGGTGGTTGGCTCTGGGGGGAGGGGTTGATTCGACGGGAGGGGGGCAGGGGCACTGGGAGGGGACCAGTTATATAGGGGAACCTGCTCTCAAAGTTCCTATGGACCAATCGATAGGGAGACAGGCAGGGTTTCTGTTGCAGGAGGCATTGAACTGATGGACACTGTGACTACAGGGGATACGAGTGCTCGGGGGGTGAGGGGTGCAGGGGACCAAGGTTTGCTGGTTGAAGGGGTACAAGGCATGTTGGGGGGAGGGATAGGGAGGGAGGGGAGGGAGGCTGAGAAACGGGGAAGGCAAGAGAAGGAGGATATGGTGCATCAGGAGCGGGGGGGTCCCCGCGCTGCAGAAGGGGGGGACGGTGGGGGGGGGGGTCCGTCCTTTGCGGCGGTGGGGGTGGAGGAGGTGGGCGCAGGGAACTAGGGGGGTAGGGGGCAGCGGGGAAGGATGGGAGGGGGGTGGGGGGGAGGCCAGGTTCCCAAAAGGAGGAATGTGGTACAATTGAGATGGGTGGGGGAGGGGGGGATGCCAAGCAGGGATGCGGTCCTGAGATTGGTCCTTGGTCTAGGATTCCTCCCAGAGGACCTCTATGCCTGTATTCATCCGGTGAATATACCAGAATACGATGTCAGCTTTCTAACCCAGCGAGGCATGGAGGTCTTCTGGGAGAGATACGAAGGGGTACGGGGGAGAGGGGACTGGAAGAAACTACCGGGCCGTACCGATCAGCAGACCCGACCTGGTGCAAGTAACCCTTCTTGTTCGAAATGAGTCTCTATCAGGGGCGGACCTGGCCTTCTGGCTACAACGGTACGCAGAATTGCGTACCCCTTGTCCAAACTCCCGGACCCCAGTAGGGTGTGGGCTGGAGGTTGGGGTGCGCAGGTTAGGCTGAGGCAGGCAGGGCATGTCACCCAGCACATTCCCTCCTCGGCGTTCATCGGCAGGGACGGATTCTCTGCTTTTATAAGGGGCAGCCACGGCAGTGTCACAAGTGCGGGTCGTTTAGACATTTTAGTATGTGCCCGGTTGTGCAGTGTGGAAAGTGGGGTCTAAGGAGCATCCCACGGAGTCCTGTATGTCTATTCGGTGCAACTTGGTGGGGGTCTGGGCATGCATTTCGAGCCTGCCCTTGGGCCTCCCATAATGGGGGTGAGGAGGAGATAGATAGGGATGGTTCAGGTCAGGGGGAGGGGGGAGGGGAAGCAGACCATGATCAGGTTCCCGGGGCGGGAGGGAAAGGGTCCAGGGAAGGACAGGGACAGGTAGAGGGGGGGGCTTGGGGGAGGGTCGGAAGCGCAGGAAGGGGAGGATGAGGGCTGGACGCGGGTGTCCAAGAAACAGCGGAGAGGAAAGGTGGGAAGGGGGGGGGGAATGGGGATAGAAGTAGGGAATAGATTCAGGGGTTTGGAAGAGGAGGGAGGGGTTGAGGAACTGGCTGGTGAGGAGGTAGAGGATGGGGGTAGCCGGCAGGACGGGTTGGAGGTAGGGGAGAAGGAGTGAGGGGAACAGCGGGTAAGAGGAAAGAGAAACGGGGGGGAGGGTTTTGAGGGACAAAGAGGGGGGAAGGGTAGGGGGGGAGGTGGGTGGATCGGGGGAGGTGACGGCTGATGCAGGGAGGGCGGGAGAGGAAGGAAGGTAAGAAAGGATGTAGTAATGCAGGCCCGTGAGGGGAGGGAGGAAGGGTCGGAGGCGGGATTGATGGGAAGGGTGGAAGAAGAGGAGGTAGTAGGGGTGGAAGAGGGAGAAGGAGGGGGGCAGGTCGCTTGATGATCCCCAGGGAGGGAGGGAGGTGGGTGAAGACAAAAAGAAGATAGGGAGGAAGAAAGCAAGGGTGGGGGAAGGGATGTTTAAGTTAGGGGTCCGGGATTGGGCGGAGGAGGAAGAAGAGGGTGGAGGGGAAGGGACCACGGATGATGGTGTGGAGAGAAGGAAGGCAGCCAGGAAGGCGGGGGGTGTGGTAGCGAGGACTGATGGCGGGACTGCTATTGGTGTTCGCCACACTTAATGTGGCTAGTGTCGCTCCCAGAGGGCAAGAAGCTTGGCATTTGATGGCCTCTCTGCTGTGGAGGCGGACTGTTCCTCCTCCAGGAGACCGGTTGCAGACGCTAGAGGACATCCGGCGGGCAAAGAGGGCCTGGAGATGGGGACCCTCTATTGGGGTCTGGCCGGGGAGAGGTATGGGGGGATAGGCGTCCTCTTTAAACCAATAAAGTAGAGATTCAGAGGGTGGTGGAGCTGGGTATTGGTAGGTGTTTGGTGTTGGACGTAATATTGCGGGGGGTGGCCTTGCGGGTGATTAATGTGTATGGACCGCAAAGCAAACAGGGAAGGTCTGCATTGTTCAACAAAATTAAGCCTTACCTATACACTTCAAGGCAGTGGTGTGGGGAGGAGACTTCAACACTATCTTACGGAAAGAGGATAGTGGGGGGCGGGGCACCACAAGTACGTTATGATGGGGTTCGACTAGCGGGGATTATGAAAGGAGCAGGGCTGGTGGATGTACATATTGCACTGGTGGGGGAATCAGGGTTTCACCTTTTCACGGGGCACCTTTAGGAGCAGAATTGACGGTTTCTAGTTCGGGAAGGGGCATGTAGGCAGGCACCTAGGGTGGTGGAAGTAGATTTCTCTGACCACAGGATGGTGATAGAGTTGGGGGAGGGGGGGCGTGCAAGCTAGGGAAGGGTTGTGGAGATTGAATCTCAAATGGTTGAAGGAGGGGGTGTTGCACCAGGAGTACCTGGAATTCCTAGCAGACCAGGTGTCATTCAGGGTTTCCCTTCCCTCAGGGACTGGTGGGAAGTACTGAAACACCGCACCAGAGGGTTTTTCTCGTCAGGCAAGGCGGGAGGGAAGGGAGGCCACCCGGTTGGGGATCGCCCTGAGAAAGCGACGGGATATCTAATTTCCGGGGGGGGAGGAGGGAGGATATTGAGGTACTGCAGCAGGAGGTTGAAAGAGTACAGTACAACCGCTACTTTCCCTCGTCTACGAGCGGGACTTCGGGAAGCTGCTTGGTCCGGACCCGTATGACTGCTGCAAGGAACGAAGGGAGAGGAGGGTGGTGGTGGGGTTTAGGGAGGGAGGGGGGGGTGCTCCAAGAATCCAGGGAAGGTATTTTGCGGGTGGTGGGGACGCATTTGGGCGGGTTTTCTCGGACCTACAGTTGGGGACAGAGGCCATGGGAAGATATATTGAGGGGACCCCGGGGGTGGGTAACTGGGGGCCCCATTCAGGTCTTAACGCAGCCGTGGACGCTGGGTGAGGTGGAGGAGGCCATTGGGGCCTTGCGGCGCAGAACAGCGCCGGGGCGGATGGACTTCCGGCGGAGTTTTACCAACGGTTCAGGGACCAGCTGGCGCCGCTCTTGCTGGAACTCTGGGAGGAGGCGCGAACAGGAGGATCCTGCCAGAGTCTATGGGAGGATCAGCATTGGTCCTCCTTAGCAAAGGCAAGGATCCTCAAGACGTGGCGAACTGGCGACCAATAGCACTATTGAACAGCGACCGGAAGATCTTCGCCCACATGCTTCATGCTCGCATGAGGAAGGTCTCCGGTGAAGTGCTAGCAGCCAGAGGTGTGGGGTCCCAGGAAGGGGGGTGCTGGAGGCAGTAGCCTGGGTGAGGGAGGGCTTGGAACATAGCCGGGTGGGAGATGGTAGGTTGGTCGTGGCCTTGGACCAGGACAGGCTTTCGACCGAGTGCAGTGGGAGTTCTTGTGGAAGGTCCTGGATCACTATGGCTTCCGGGGGAGTGGATCGCACAACTGCAACTGTTGTATGCTGGGGCGCGATTTTTCCCCTGGTGAATGGATGGAGGGGGCGGAGGTGGGGGTCACGGCAGGGGTACGGCAGGGGTGCCCATTGAGCCCCTGCTGTACGCTTTTGCCATGATCCCTGGTGCGGAGGCTGGGAGGGGGGGGGGGGGGGGGAGGGAGGGCTCAGAGGGGTAGAGGTTGGCAAAGGGAACGTATTGAGAGTCATCGCTTATGCAGACGATGTCACCGTTTGGGTGGCAGACCAGAGGGAGGGAGGATGCTGCGGGAGACCCTTGAAGAATATTCCAAGGCATCGGGGTCACGGGTAAACCTGGTAAGTGTACTAGCTTGTGGGTGGGTCCAGAGGAACGGCGATTTAACCTAGGGGGCGGGTTTCCTGCAGGGATTGAAAGAATGCGGGTGTTGGGAGTGATTTTGGGGGGGGGATTACGGGCGGGAGAGTTGGGAGCAAAAGATATCGGAGGCAAGGGAAAAGGTGGATCGTTGGAAGCAGGGGCGTATCTGACCTGCGGCGGTAGGGGGGGCCAGGGCCAGAGTGAGGGGGCACATTATAGCCCCCCCCCCCGCCGCCGCCGCTGCCGCCGCCATTGCCGATCCCCTCCCCCCAGCCGCTGCCATTGCCAACCCTCCCCCTCCGTTGCTCGCCTACCTTCGCTGGCGGGGGACCCAACCCCCGCCAGCCGAGGTCCGCGTCCTCCCGCCGCTGCCGGCTGCCTTTGGTCCTTTCATTTTTCCATTGAAGCTGGCACGCCGACGACGAAAAAGTTTCTTTTGAATCTGACGTCGCTGCACGTTGCACGTTGTACGTGCAGGACGTCAGACTCAGAAACAATTTCTGAGTCTGACGTCCTGCACGTACAACGTGCAGCGACGTCAGATTCAAAAGAAACTTTTTCGTCGGCGCCGCGCCAGCTTCAATGGAAAAATGAAAGGACCAAAGGCAGCCGGCAGCGGCAGGAGGACGCGGACCTCGGCTGGCGGGGGTTGGGGTCCCCCGCCAGCGAAGGTAGGCGAGCAACGGAGGGGGAGGGTTGGCAGCGGTAGGGGGGGCCAGGGCGAAATCTGCGGGGGCCCAGGCCCCTGAGGCCCCACGCAGATACCCCTGGTTGGAAGGGGTGGCGGATGTCCATGGCAGACAGGGTCCGGTTGTTGAAGACCCAGATAGTCCCCATGTTTCTCTTCTTGAGTTACATCTGCCTTTTGCCGGAATGCTGTTTCACTTCATTGTACAGCGTGTTTTTTCAACTTTTGTGGGGCAACAGGATGAACCCGGTAAAACGCAATATTACTTACCGGTCACGGGAGGAAGGGGGGGTGGGGATGGTAAACCCTGTCCTGCTATCTCCTCCCTGTTCATCCAGTTTAACCTTGGGCGGGGGGGAGGGCCGGAGGCCCAGGGTGGGCACAAAGTGTTGTGCAGTGGTGGGAGGGATTTTGGGGCCCTTGGTGGGGAGGGGGGAAGGTGGGGAGGTTGCGGAAGGGTTTCCCGGAGGGGGTAGGCTACTACAAATCCTTAGTAAAGCTGGTCCGGTTGTGGGACATTACATGGGAGGAAATAAGGGCGGGGCAGAGGGAGAGCTGGGTGGAGCGGGTTCGCTCCCAGCATTTCTCATCTCCCCTGACTCTTAGGGATGCTCCAGGGCCCGTGCTGAGGCAGGGCCTGCGCTTTATTTCATCTAGACGACTCCCGAACAAGTACAGGGACATTGCCTGGCTGTCCCTTCACGGTAAATTATATGTTAGGGCAAATATGCACCGAAGCATGCAGGACCGAAAACTGCCCGAGGGGGGAGTGTGCTGGTCAGCTGGAGACGATGGACACTTCCTTATGGTGTGTCCATTCTCCAGAGCAGTTTGTGGAAGAGTGGCCGCCTTGTTGGAGGCTCGATGCGGGGTGTCTATGCGCCAGGAGTGCAGGTCGGCTGAGCAGGTTTCCTGGGACATTGTCCGAGCCGTCCAGGAATTGGCACGCTGGGAAAAGGTGGAGGGGGGGGTACATAATTTTGGGGTTTGGTGGAAGCATGTCCGCTTGAAGTTGATTTGAATGTATGGTGTGGGGGGATTTGGGGGGGACGGGTTTTATCGGGTTTGTATTTTTTGTATAAAAGTGTAGTGGGGCTGGTTTTACAACGGCATGATGTAATGTCTTGAATATTGGTTTTTTCCGTTTTATTTAATAAAGGAATTCTCCAAGCATCCAACACTCTCTGTGTGAAAAAATACTTCCTGACATTTTTCTTCAGTCTGCCCCCTTCAATCTCATATCAGGAGGGAAGAGCTGTTCCAGGGGGAAAATGGTGAGAAATGCCATTTGGGGCAGCCACAACGGCAACCTGGCACAAGGAATTCATTGAATTTGTTGATTCTTGCACTATGAACAACTTACTAAAGTAAAAAAGGTTCTCCAACTAACTCGTTAGGGACTTGAACCTTTAACTCAGTGGTAGAACTGCATTTGAGGGTAGACAGTTGCACTTTTGAATCCAGCTCTTTGCATCTCTATGTGCATGTCCATGCATGTGTGTGTGTCAGCACATGTGTGCTCAAACATATATATGTTTCTGTATTTGTATGTACATGTGTATGTCTGTGGGTGTTATCTAGGTATGTCTCTGTCTGTGTATGCATGTGTGCTTGTGTCTGTGTGTGGGTCTAGGAGAGGTATTTTGAAAGGATCAGTTCCCTAAATGCCATGTTTCAATCTGTATCAATGCCTCTATGCTGTAGCTGCTGATCTACCTCTCTCTTAGAAATGTACAGGGCAATTTTTCTGAGGACTTTATTTCTCTGGAACTTCTAGTTTGATCTGGCCCATTTTCAAACTTGATGTGCCTTTTGCCTGTTCTTCCCCCACATTGAATTTGATCTTTTCAGAGAATTATTTTGCCCCTAAACAAACAGACATTTTTGACCCATTATCTATAGTTTCTTTCCAATACTTCATTGGGTTGGAAAGAGTTAAAAAAATTCCAATGATCTTCAAGCAACAGGGAATGACACTTTTCCAATTAGATTGGAGAATTACATGATTGTGCAAATCCTTGATTCCAATCCTCTTACAACACAACTGTCCACTTGAGTATCATTTTCATTTATAATTTCAGGTACCCTTCGAGGAATGCTCGATTTTCTGAGAGAAGCAGACGAGAGAGCTTTGAATCACATTGTTACCACCATCATCCAATATGAACTAGCCAATCAGAAGCAGGTGATAAAGATTCTGCTGGAGATCTTACAGCAGGAAGAGGTACGGCAATGCTCTTACTCTTGTTATTCTAAAACAGAAAGTCAGATCAGCATGCTGTAACAATAAGGCAGGGATATAAATTTACTTGACAACATTTAATAGGAGCATAAGAGATACACCATCCTATATAATAATTCTCACCACCAACATTCTAATGTGGGACTGCCTGTGTCCGTGGCTCCTGGAGTTGCTGAGCTAGGCTCCATAGCCAGGATGACGTCACTAACAGCTGAGTCCCAGGAAGGGGGAGGAGTAGGGACCTGCCTGGGAATCAGCTGTCAGTGCGCCGCTCCCTGCCACTTCGGAGCAAGTGGCAGGGAGCGGCGCATCAAAAAACTACAAGCGCGGCACCACAGAACCCCCCCTCGGCTCATCACCAATTTCCCCCCCCCAGCACATCAAAACCCCCTCCCCCCAAACACATCAAACACCCCTCCCCCACCCGAAGCACATCAGCACCCCCCCCCCCCCCCGGCGCATCAAACCCCATCGCCACCCGCAGATGCCAGTAGTAATGCTATCCGGCCGCTGCTGCTTCTCCTGTTGAGCAGCAGCGGCCGCTACAAAAAGAAAAGAAGTGATAAGTGTTTTTAAACCCAGCCCAAATCATTCGCAAATGCCCGAGTCTTACAACGCAGTCTCTGCAGCTGCTCTTCTCACCTACACGTCACTGCCCTGGAGTAAGACCCCGGAGGAGCGCAGTGACGTGACAGGCGAGAGGAGGAGCGGCTGCAGAGACTGCGTTGTAAGACTCGGGCATTTGCAAATGATTTGGGCTGGGTTTAAAAACATTTATCACTTCTTTTCTTTTTGTAGCAGCTGCTGCTGCTCAACAGGGGAAGCAGCAGCGGCCAGACAGCGTTACCACTGGCAGCTGCGGGTGGCGAGGGGGTTTGATGCGCCGGGGAGGGTCGCTGGACATGGGGGGGAGGGTCGCTGGACATGGGTAGCTGGAGGGGGAGGGAAGAGTCGCTGGACATGGGTAGCTGCGGGGGGCAGGGGGAGAGAAGGGTCGCTGGACATGGATGGCTGGAGGCGGGGCAGGGGAGAGGGAGGTGAGGAGGGGGTCCTGAGACCAGAGAGGTGGGGGTGGGGAGGGGGGCCCTGCGAGGGAGGGGGCTCACACTCACTCACTGTCTCTCACATACTCTCTCTCTGACACACTCCCTGTCTATCACACTATCTCTCTGTCACACACACAGTCTCACACACACAGACACTCTCTCTCTCTCTCTCTGACACACACACACACACGCTGTCTCTGACTCTCTCTCATTCTCTCTATGACACACACTCCATCTCTCACACACACTCTCTCTCTCTCAAACATACACACTCCGAGGAAAACCTTGCTAGCACCCGCTTCATTTGTGTCAGAAATGGGCCTTGTTTACTAGTCTATCATAATTACCATTTTTTAATTTGCACTTTGAGTTTTGTAGAATTTATTGTCATTGTCTCTGTGTTGCAGTTATCTACTCTGAATTTTGTTCACTGCCATGAACTGATTGGCGAATGGCAGTTTATCAAACACTGTAATAAAATAAAATTAAATAAATTAAAAGAAACGACCAGTCCATGATGTAAGATTTACTTCGCCAAGAAGTGAGATTGAAGGCCACAGAGCGAGATTTTTCAGATGGTACATCGAGGGTATAAATCTAGAATGATTCATAACAGCCAGCTCTGTGGGTACTATGGGTGCTTGATCACTTCCAATATTCAGCAAACTCTTATTGTGTCCAGGGAGGGGTAATTTCCATTGGGTTTAGCACCCCCAGTCATTGTGAAAAGTTGGCTCCTGTGGAACGATGTAAGTGTGGTATTGCTTTGCAAATGAATCAAGGCAGCATTAAATGATATTGGCTTTTCCTTGGAGCCTCTGAAAGAATGCCGACAAAGTGGGCAGCAATTTGGGTAAATTTTTTTGAGCGGAAAATTGTCTTCCACCCAGTAGTTAAACGTATGTACATGGATTTCACAGCACATGTTCTTTGCAGCAAAAAGGGACAGGGCAAGGAGAAGCAGTAGGCAGGAAGGGCTGCTCAGATTTCTTCTTACTGGTTGGACCACTTGGTTTACTTCTCTAAGGATTCCCTCTCAGGAAAGCAGTGATCACGATCAGTGCTCTGGTACTGGAGCTCTGATGAGTGAGAAATAGGGCTCAAAGAGTGTGAAAGTGAGAAAGCTTTCAAATGAGTGTGACACACTCCTAATGAATGAGACCTGGCATCTCTGTAAGCATCGCCATACTGGGACTGAAGGTCCGGTTTCTAACAGTGGCCAATCCAGGGCCAAGTACCTGGCAAGATCCCAAAGAGGAAAACACACCTTATGCTGTTTATCCCAGGAATAAGCAGTGGATTTTACCCCTGTTCTTTATTTATTTATTTATTTTAGAAACGTCCAAAGATTTTTGAAACCCTGCTTTAGCTCCCCCTGCTACAGCTTGAAGGACTCTGGACCCATATTGCACACTGTCCGATTCCTGCTCCCTCCTCTGGTTACAGCTTGAAGGTGATGTTACTCTCCCCACTGGATATCTGTTCACCTGCTGCAAGCCTCTAATTATCTCCGCACTGTGCTGGTTCCCTGGTCCAACCACTGCCTTATTACTGTCTCTCTAGTCATGCTGCTCCCCACCCCCCCCACCAGCCCCTTGGTGAGTTCTTTCTGCCCTCTCACTTTCTCTTGCCAGCATGTCTCCCTCCTCCCCTTCATCAACTGTAGACTGCCATGTGGCTCATCTAGACCAGTCTCCTCATTCACTTCTCAATTAGCATACTTCTCTGGTTACCAAAGCACCTGTCTGCCCCCATTCGGCCCCTTGCTTCTTCCCTTCACCTCTGTCTTCTGCTCTCCCAACTTCACGCTGCAGAAAGGAAATGGCAGAAATCGTGGCCCACTTCTCCTTTTTTTTCTTCCCTACACATTACATGGAATACCAGCATGCTCTTCATTCTGCCAAAGCCGCTTTTTACACTAACAAAATCTCCCGTGCTCTTTACTGTCCTCAGGTGCTGTTTTGGATTCTTCATTTGATTGCCCCATCCATAGGAGCCAACTTTTCAAAATTATTGCGGGTGCTAAGCCCAATGGAAATAACCCCTCCCTGGACACATACAAGGAATTTTCTCAATATTGGGGGTGCTCAAGCACCCACAGCACCCACAGAGTCGGCTCCAATGGCCCCATCCACAGTACTGAAACTATCATTACTGCTCTTCTGAATGTCTTACGCTCCACCCTTGATAAGGGTCTTATGTCACTTGTATTATCTTTGGATTTGGCTGCTGCATTCAGCCTGGTGAATCATGTTTTGTTGTTAGCTATTTTCTAACATTGGAATCTCTGGTACTGTACACAAATGGTTTTCTTTATTTCTTTCTACGTGTTCTTTTGTCCTTGGTATGGATTCCCGAGTGTCTTCTTTGTATTTCACTACTTGTGGTGTTCCATGAGGTTTGGTATTGTCACTTTTATTGCTTAATATCTTTCTAAGCCCATTGGCTACACTTATACAGTCCTTCAATATCAAATTCTATATTTATGCTGATGACATCTTATTAGTTTATCCAGTATCTCCTTTAAACATTGATTTACAGCCTTTGCAGAATTGCTTTTCAGCAATGGCAAACTGGTTATCTCAATAATTTGAAATTCAACCTAGAAAAAAAAAAAAAAACAACTTGCTGGATAACTGGTTTTGTTACATTTGTACCCCGTGCTTTTCCACTCATGACAGGCTCAATGTGGCTTACATGGGGCAATGGAGGGTTAAGTGACTTGCCCAGAGTCACAAGGAGCTGCCTGTGCCTGAAGTGGGAATTGAACTCACTTCCTCAGGACCAAAGTCCACCACCCTAACCACTAGGCCACTCCTCCACTTCATTATCATTGCCTAAGAGCAATCAAAGAGATGGGCCAAAAGTACACAGAGTCAAACAGCACAAAAAAAGCACAAAAGGGCCTCAAGAACTGGAGCAATGGTACAATCTTTAATGAAAAAGACCTGACACTGTCACTGGTTTCTTCAGAAGACCGGTGACAGTGATTGCAAGGAATTTAGTACAGTCAGCTTGGAAATTGCAGCCTGCCAATACTTATTGCAGTTCGACTCCTGAGGCAGGTGCGGTTAAGTGTCGGGTCTTTTTCATTAAAGATTGTACCATTGCTCCAGTTCTTGAGGCCCTTTTGTGCTTTTTTCGTGCTCATTATCATTGCCTGGCATTGTCCCTGTTCTTACACCTGTTTCTTGTTTCCACAATCTTGGTGTTTGGTTTGATTCTTAACTTTCCTTTTCAAAGCATATTTCAGAATTGATTAGATTAGGCTTCGCCACACTGCGATCACTGTGTATTATTTGTTCTATTCTGGATTTTACTTCATATGGCACTTCATGCATTACTTCTGTCACATTTGGATTATTGCAATGTGATTTTTGCAGGTTTACCACAATCTGACGTCATTCCGTTCCCATGACATATATTCACAGGAACGCTTTCCGTTCAATAGATCCATTTAAACCCCTCGGTATAACAGTTTGCAAAGTGAAAATCCACCTCTGCTCCTTTCTTCTCAACAGACTCCTGATGTCTCCCCTTCTCTCCGTGACTTGAACCTGCTCTATTACCATACATTTCAGTTCTGAAAAATCATGCTGTTTATCCACGCAATGAGTCACTATAGGTTCATGCAATTTTTTGACTGTATGCAATGCCTATGTTCAATCAGTCTAGTCTTCAACACCCGTGAGGTCTGCCCAACGTAGTTCAATCCACACGGGCAAGTAATGACGTAGATCACATTCATCGATGTACAATTAGTGATAGCACAACAAGCATGCCCCTTTCCTGTATTCTGATCTACAAATTCTTTAGTTGTCATCATATTCACACATACAGAGCATTTCTTACAGCTACTATGCATACTTTCATGAGTAAGACTCATGCTTTGTCTATTCCAAATATCCGCAGGGCATAGGATATCACTCAGATTGCTATTCCTTTCATATGCAAATAAAATCCTCAGATTTTGCAAACAAGGGTGAACCCGTAAAAGGGGTAAATGCTTTTTTATAATCTTAGACATGATTTTCGAATGCGAGTTAAATTTTGTTACAAATGTCAATATCTCTTCATCAGATTGAGATTCCACGTTCGGTTGTAGCAACCACTCTCTATGATTATGATATGCTCTTTTTTTTTGCTGTAGATACTAACTTGTTAGGATAACCCCTATCCAACAATTTCATCTCCAACTTATTTGCATGTTGATAAAACTGGTCTCTTGTGGAGCAGATTCGTCTATATCTAAGAAATTGAGCAAAGGGTATGTTGGTTCTACAGTGATCTGGATGCATGCTCTTAAATTGTAAGGTAGTGTTTCTATCCGTGGGTTTTGTGTGATTTCAATTACCCCAATATTGACTGGATTAATATTACATCAGGGAGTGCTAGGGAGCTAAAATTCCTAGACATAATAAATGACTGCTTCCTGGAGCAACCGGTCTAGGAACCTACAAGAGGGGGAGCTATTTTAGATCTAGTCCTTAATGGAATGGAAGACATAGTATGAGAGGTAATGGTTTTGGGTCCGCTGAGAAACAGTGATCATAACATGATCAAATTTGAGCTAATATCTGGAGTGAAGTCATGAAGGAAATCTACTGTAACAGCATTTAATTTTCAAAAGGATGATAAAATGAGGAAAATGATTAAAAAAAGAAGTTAAAAGGAATGGCTGAAAAGGTTAGGACCTTAAATCAGGCATGGACGTTGTTTATAAATATCATCTTGGAAGCCCAGACCAGATGTATTCCATATATTTACAAGGTGGAAAGAAGTGCAAATGGGATAGCCAGTATGGTTAAA
Organism: Microcaecilia unicolor; assembly: GCF_901765095.1. Taxonomy (NCBI): domain Eukaryota; kingdom Metazoa; phylum Chordata; class Amphibia; order Gymnophiona; family Siphonopidae; genus Microcaecilia; species Microcaecilia unicolor. Next base: position 352,877,438 of record NC_044032.1, read on the forward strand.
AGGTGAAGTGAAAGAGGCTATTAGGGCCAAAAGAACATTCTTCAAAGAATAGAAAAAATACCTGCATGAAGAAAATAAGAACCAACATAAGCACTAGCAAGTTAGATGCAAAGCGTTGATAAAGAAGGCTAAAAGAGAATATGAAGGGAAACTTGCTGCAGAGGCAAAAATTCACAGTAACAACTTTTTCAGGTGCATCAAAAGCAGAAAGTCTGTAAGGGAATTTGTGGGATCATGAAGGAGCAAAAGGGGCACTCAGGGAGGACAAGGCCATAGTGGAGAGACTGAATGAATTATTTGCTTCGGTCTTGATGTAAGAGATCTACCTATACCAGAAATGGTTTTCAAGGGTGAAGATGTGAAGGAACTGAAAGAAATTTCAGTGAACCTAGAAGATGTACTGAGCCAAATCAACAAATTAAAGAGTAGTAAATCACCTGGGCTGGATGGTATGCACCCAAGGTATTGAAAGAGAACTCAAACATGAAATTGCTGATCTGCTGTTAGTGATTTTTAACCTGTTATTAAATTTGTCCATAGTACCTGTAGATTGGAGGGTGGCAAATGTAATGCCAATTTTTTAAAAGGGTTCCGGGGTGAACCAGGAAATTATAGACCAATAAGCCTGACTTCAGTGCCAGGCAAAATAGTGGAAACTATTATAAAAAAAAAAAAAATTATGGAACACATTGACAAACATGGTTTAATGGGACAGAGTCAGCATGGATTCAGCCAAGGGAAGTCTTGCCTCAACAATTTGCTTAATTTCCTTGAAGGTGTGAGTACACATGTCAATAAAGGTGAGCCGGTTGATGTAGTGATCTAGATTTTCAGAAAGCTTTTAACAAAGTTCCTCATGAGAGACTCCTGAGTCATGAGATAGGAGGCAATGTTCTGCTGTGGATTGGGAATTGATTATTGGACAGAAAAGATCCAACATAAATGCCCGATCTCTACAACACAACGTAACTAAATCACATTATAGATTGGACACAAATCTTCCATTGCATGAACTCTATCAAACTACCTAACCACACCATTACCTTGTATTTGTCAACACCGGAGTCCGCAAGTGCTGCTCCAGAACTATGTAAGCCACATTGAGCCTACAAATAGGTGGGAAAATGTGGGATACAAATGTAATAAATAAATAAAAAAAACAGAGGGTAGGGTTAAATGGCCGTTTTTCTCAATGGAGGATGGTGAATAATGGAGTGCTGCAGGAATCTGTACCTTGACTGGTGCTATTTAACACACACACACATATATATATATAAATGATCTGGGAATTGGAACAACAAGTGAGGTGATTAAATTTGCAGATGATGCAAAACTATTCAGAGTTGTCAAAACACATGTGGATTGTGAAAAATTGCAGGAAGACCTTAGAGAATTGGAAGACTGGGCATCCAAATAGCAGATAAAATTTGATGTGACCAAATGCAAAGTGATGCACATTACGAAAAATAATCTGAACCATAGTTACTTGATGCTATGGTACACCTTAGGAGTCAGCACCCATGAAAAAGATCTAGGTGTCATAGTAGACAATACGCTGAAATCTGCCCAGTGTGCAGTGGTGGCCAAAAAAACAAACAGGATGCTAGTAATCATTAGGAAAGGAATGGTAGGACAGACCAGGCCCCCTAGTTACCATTGGCCTGGTGGTCTAGTGGAATCCTGACCCCCCAAGACCCTCATACCTTGTAGGAGGCAGGAGCGATGCATAGAGATTACATTATTCACCCACCTCTGGCCTTCCTTCTCTCCCTGATATACTTGAGATAAATTTGCATGTGGTACCTCCACTGTATGCAAATCTACCTCTTCCATATTCATTGTGGATATCTTTGAAAGCCAGACAGTCTTGGTGTGTCCCGAGAACTGGGCTAAGAACCTCTGGTCTAGATAAAGAGTGAAAGATACCATATAAAGCAGGTTTTCTATATCAGCTCTGTATAGAGGTCAGTTTTTTTCATGGGCAAAAGTAAGTTTACCCAGCTGTTGTTGGATTTAGTCCTGGAGATTTCATCATGAGGTATGATCAGTGCATTTTTTCTAGCAAAAAAGGTGCTGGTACTCAAATGCCAGGCCATCCTTCAGGGGTGGGGTGATCACTGAGGGACCCACCCCACAATAGCCAGGCCCCCTGCAACCAGTCACAGAATCTATGACAAAGCAGAATTGGTGTGTCATGGAATATGGGCCAATTTTAGCAGACAATGGAAAAGGAGCCAGTACTGAGTACCCCCAAATACCCCCTCAAAAAAGCCCTGGGTATGATAATGATAGGTGCTAGTCTTGTGTATAAGTCAGATGTTTCATGTGCACTTAAAATTCAAGGAATTAGAAAAAAATCTGAAAAATTCCTAATAACACTCACTGTGAAGTGTTAGCTAAATCTTGATCTCTAGCAATAACGGGATGCCAAGATAAATCTAATTCATCATTTAGTATGGTTTTCTGAAAATTCCTTATGATGCTGTCTTGAAGGTTAATTTTTAATTCTTGGAGTCGCCAGGGCAATTTGCTATGCAGCTCATGGTTTTGCGTGCAGGGGTTCACCTGTTGTAATGTATTCTAATCTCTTTTCTATATTTACTTCCCAGTTGACCCTGAGGCATCACACAAATATTTACAATGTTCTTCAGAGAATGATTGAACACATTGGAAGTCTGCCTCACAAGATTTGCAAAGCTGTGACTGCTCTAGCAAAAAGGGATATAAATAGGACTCTGGTAAGATTCAATCTGTCAATTTAAGCCCTAAGGGGATGCTTCTCCCTCTCAGGCAAAGTCAAGTTAGGAAAGAGAGATGCCAAGTTACCCACTTCCAGGAAGGATATTTCAGACTAGTCTTGGATTTCTGACAACTCTCTCGTGATGCATTATAGGATCTGCAGGATTGATTTCAATGGAAAGAAGTAGGTAGTAGAAATACCATACTGCTTTGGGATATAAGTTCAAAAACCATGAGTGGCCAAAATGTCTCAGTTCTGGAACTAAGGGGCCCTTTTATTAAGCTGTGGTAGGCTGTATGCGCGTGCAGCGCATGCCAAAATGAGACTACCGTCAGGCCAGCATGCCCTCCTGGTGATAATTTCAGGTTTGGCACATGTCCATAACGCCTGGATGATTTATTTCCTCCTAAGTGCTCCGGTTCCAGCGGTAATCAGCACTTGGCGTGCGCGTTAACCAGTCACCGCTTGTGTAGCACGTGAGCTTTTACCGCTAGATCAATGGGTAGAGTTAAGGGCTCAGGCCGATTTTGGCCGTGTGCTGGTTTCATTTTTACCACAGGCCCTTTTCCTGTCCCATTAGAAAAAAAACACAACATTTTTGTAGATAAGGTAAAAACTGGCCCGGCATGTACCCAATCCACGCACCTACACTATCGTAGGCCATTTTTTACTGTGGCTTAGTAAAAGGACCCTTAAGTAACTTGGTACCTTTATTTTAGAACTGAGTCTCCCTTTATTTAGTCATACTAAATATAACTGCTTCTACATTATGAACCAGTCACAGAATGAAACTCATCTTTCACTAATTATTCAATTACTAGTAAAAAAGGCCCGTTTCTGGAGCAAATGAAACGGGCGCTAGCAAGGTTTTCCTCCCCAACACCCCCCTTCTCCCTCCCTCCCTACCTACCTGCCGACCCTTCGTCGTTCTGATGCCATTGCTCCGCACCTCCTGAACGCACCGTACGCCATTGCTCCGCCCTCGGTGTGTGACGCCATTGCTCCACCCTCGACGTCATCACGTTTGACGTGAGGGCGGGGCCCCGAGACTTGGCAATTTCGGTGGCTTCACCACCACGAACCCTTCTAACCCGTCTTGAAGGAAGTGACGTCAGTGGCTTGGCTTCACTGACGTCAGTGTCTTCAGAACGTTGAGGTTGAGTTTTATTATATAGGATAATGACACAGACTGGTCACTTTAGTGTAGTTTTCTGAGACAGGAACATACTGGGGGGGCTGATGTTCAGAACCTAATGCTGGTGTTAGAGCCCATTAGCCCTGGACTACCACTGGCATTAGAGCTCATTAGCTCTGGCTTTAATCTGCGCACAATGCTCAAAGGGCTTTAGTACGGGGAAACGTGCACACCAGGGGCGTAGCCAGACCTCACGGTGGGAGGGGACCAGAGCCCAAGGTTGGGGGCACATTTTGAGTGCTGCCCCGTTGCCCCCCCCACCGCCTCCTTGCCGCCACTTCCCCTCACCGCTCCCCCCACAAAAACAAATACCTTTGCTGGCGGGGGTCCCCAACCCCCACCATTTAAAGCCTTCTTCAGCGCCCGTCTCCGGCGCAGCCGCGTTCACTGCCCTGCTCTTCTTTCGTCTTGCTCCTCCTGTGCACGCTGATGCTGCTTCTCAGTTTTATGTAAAGGAGCGTCAGCTTGCACAGGAGGAAAAAGAAGAAAGAAGAGCAGGGCAGCAAATGCGGCGGTGCTGAAGAAGGCTTCGGCTGGCAGGGGTTGGGGACCCCGCCAGCCAAACCAGGAACCCGGATGAAATTTGTGGGGGCCCAGGCCCCCATGCCCCCCCATAGCTACGCCCCTGGGGCTCACCAGAGATGGCCACAAATTATATTTAAATGTAGTCAAATGGATGTTAATAAGGTAATTTGCTAAGCCCTCCCAATGCTCAGAGAGCAGAGCACAAACAAATCGTGTTCTTTCCACTGGAAACCTACCGCCAGTTAGGAGCTGGCATTGGGGAATTTGAAGAGAGGGTTTCTTCTGATTTTCAGTTTAAAATCTGCCTGTTTTTATTTCTTTTAGAAGTGGGAGGAAACCCGTGCAAGCACAGGTACTGAGAAAGAAATGTGTGTGAGTCCGACCAAACCCGAAAGTGAAAGCACACCTTGGCGCCTGTTTTCTGCACTTAAATATAAGCCTTTCAAGGGAAAAATGTTTTTGAAAAGCTTATATTTAAAAGCGCAGAAGAACAGTGCCGATGTATACTTCACGTCTGGGTTTACTTGGTGCCTGCGAACAAGAGCTGCGCTTACCATGAAACTCTTGTGCGCATGCACCAGGCACATTCCTTTCCTTACTTTTGGTCTCACAGTGCTCATAATTTGAAAGCCATTAGCTTTGAGCATTGAGGACTATTTTTCTGCACTGTTCGCTTTTAGCACCCGAGCTTTGAGCATCGAAGCTTTCCTCCCTTTTTCATGGAGTGCTGTACAATTTACATACTTTATTTGCAGCTTTTATCAAATTGCTTCACCATGGATCTTAATTAGCATCTTGCACATCTAACATACAGCTCTTTTCTGCCACTTAATCCAAAATGAACTTTCCAAAAAGCAAAGAAGTTTCCCTCTTGTCAGTAGGTTTGACATTTCCTTGTACAGACTGTAGCCTAGGGCTTTAAGCAACATGCTTCTAGTTAACTTCTACAACAAATTTACAGCTACTTGCACAACTCAATCCCAAAGTGTATTTACAAACAACCAATTTAGCTTCCCTAATCACAGTTTCTCAATTGCTTTTCCTAGCTTGCTTGTCTTTGCATATCACAGAGTGTATCCTTCGGTGTTAATCTAATCAGGAGATTACTTCCCTTGGGCTCATAGTCAGTAACATCACCAGCCCTTGTGCAGCCCTCTGCCACAACCTTGAACCGCACTGTATTTCTAGTGGCACTGTCATTTCTTCTTCCAGTGTCAGTCTGCTCCCCAGCACAGAATATCTACACAAGCACTTTAAACATCAGATTAATGCTTGACTTCTACTCAGGAACTTGAACAGCGAACACACTGCCTCTTATCAGTGTCTCAAAACTCTGGCAATTCCCTAATAACACAACAAAATTCTTTCCAGCAAGCTCCTGCCTCCCTTCAGAGGTCTGAGAACTAAGCCCCACTGCATTCCAGCTCTCTGTTTTTCTCTCTATCCATCAAGTAGCTTTTTCTCCTATCACCTTTCTCTCTGCAGAGAGTCTGGGCTTTTCTTTCATTCAGCATCAGACTGCCTAATTGGCCTCAGGTGCTTAATTACCTTACCCTGTGCTCTAAGCCCTTCTATTTTCTTACTACCTCTCTCAGACTGCCTTCCTCTGCGAACTCACTTGCTGTCAGGTCAGGGACTACAACTCCCCTCATTCCCATGAGTGCACTTTCTTTCAGAGCTTCTCTATGCTCTCTGGATCCCCCTCTACCACTATATCTCTATATAAAGAGTGACAGCATGCCCCATGTGTCACTGTAAATCTGTATCTATATCCATGTCTATAATATCTATATAATACATACATATAGGTCTGTATTCAAAAGGATTTATATTCTGCTTTTAAAGCACAAGCAAAGGCAAGGCAGATCACAAATAACAGAGCAAACAATAAAACCAGCTAATTGCTATTCTTATGCAATTCGACTTCTCTTGTGTTTTCAATTTGATAGACCATGACCTTTTGTTATCAGTCTTGAGAAAAATTGACACTGAGAAAAATGTCTTACAGTAGTTTAGAGACTTTTTGACTTACAGATCTTAGAAACTGAAATTTCATGGTCCTTTTGTCATATTCGTGGAAGGCAGAATATGGGGTCCCTCAAGGGTCCCCCACTGTCCCCAATACTGTTTAACATACTTATGAGTTCCTTGGGTAGAATACTCAATCAAGCAGGATATAAACTTTTCATATATGCAGATGACATTGGGGACCTTTTACAAAGACGCGGTAGGCTCTTCGTGGGTGCAGCACACACCAAAACAAGACTACCGCCAGGCTAGTGCGCCCCTGGCAGTAATTTCAGATTTGGCACGCACCCATACCACTGGGACAAACTATTATTTTATTTCCTACCATGCGTGGCATTTCCGACAATCAGCAGTTGGCATGCGCCGACCGGTCACTGCGCGTGTAGCACGTGAGCCCTTACCGCTAGATCAATGGGTGGCATTAAGGTATAGATGTCATAAATAGATAAATTAGGTGCTTTCTAGTGCCTAAATCTAGGTACCCCATGATAGAATTACCCCCATAGTGCTGTCCATTCAGAATATTGTGGAAGTTGTGCTGTGCTGGATTTCAAACATTGATTGAAATTCGTTCTAGGCTAGTGGACACTGCCGTGT